>NC_043990.1:13541739-13841739 GCF_902150065.1 Myripristis murdjan
TGGTAAAACATGTTAATTTTATGTATAGACTATTGTCAACAAAACTGTAGCATCGTAGTTTGGATTTTATACTCACCTAGATTTTTGTTGGGATTAACCAGGAAAGAGAGTGGAAGTCAGTGCTGGAGGTTGTGCAGATTGTGATGGAGAAATGGGTGTAATGGACGTTTTATATGTAAACCGCACCCTCTCTCCCTCCCTCTCTCTCGCTCCTTCCATCGCCTACCACCCCTCGTCCTTCACTCCCACCCTGTTTTGTCACTTCTGTCATTTCCTGCTTTTAATCTTTTACTTAACTTTGAACTTCAAGTTTGTGAAAAAAGGCAAACAAGGCTTGTGTTGTAGAGCCTTATCTGATACATTTTACGGCTGAAATGCATGACAGACTGATGGGTATTGCACATGTTTGCGTGCAAGTGTAACTTTAAAATAGGCTACTACCACCATTTCACAAATTAAGATCATCTATCATTAACAATTGACATAGTGCAAGAGATAGTGTAAGAGATGCAGAATGTAAAGCGTCGCAGTATGCTGTATCTTTAAATCAATCTCTTTCCGGACAAACTGGGTGTTCTGTTTTCCCCTACTTGTTTGTTCTAGTCACACAGTATAATTAAATCCATTTAGCGGTCCACATTACAGTCCGACAAACCATCTTTCATTGGCTTTTCATGCAACGTGCTGGAGGGAGTAGGCACATTTAGTTGAAATTTAGCTTCCTTGTTGTCCAAGGGTGCGAATGATTGATAATGTTAATATTTGATTTAATGACTAATAGCCCCTGTTTCGCAAGCTGATGGGACGAGAGATTATAATAAATTATGACAGACAGAAAACAGACTGATTGCTTTCTCATTAACGCTGCATTGAAATGATCAAATTTAATCATAGTAATGTTTGGACATTGAAAACACATGTTCATTCTGCACTATGAAAGGGGAAGACAATGAAAACCTTTTCTGCAAATGTGAATTAGTCTATGCACTTTCAGTTGTACACGTCATTTACTTATGAACCAAAACTGCCACAAATGGCTGCAGATATGTTTACTCCACAAGGGGAAAAATCATACACAAAACAGATGTTTGAAGTGTGGACACAAATGCTTTTTTTTTTTTAAACAGCAGAAATGGATTATGTGGTCATATCCATATGCCTCAGCAGTAGACCTTTTTCACAGCAGCTATTGTGACATGAAAGCAAGGTAAACACAGGTGGGAGACATTTGCCTCGCACAGTGCAGGGTTCTGCCCCTGTTAGAGCTGAATAGAGCAGGATCATATAACCATACCTTTGTTGACACAGGTATTCATGTCAAAGATAGTCAAAAAACTGATTTTTTTTCTCTTCAGGCACTATTACAGTATATAACAAGTTCAGTTTAAAAATAACAAGTGCAGTTTTTACAGTTATTACCAGTTATCTGTTGACTTTAATGAACATATTTTATGAACATATTTTTTGAGTGAAAGTATCATTTGCCAAAGTGCACCAAAGCACTAAAACTACTGAAAGCCACTGCCTGTGCCGGCTCTAAACATACACTATATTACCAAAAGTATTCGCTCACCCATTCAAATGATCAGAATCAGGTGTCCTAATCACTTGGCCTGGCCACAGGTGTATAAAATCAAGCACTCAGGCATGCAGACTGTGAAACAAGACATTTGTGAAAGAATGGGCCGCTCTCAGGAGCTCAGTGAATTCCAGCGTGGAACTGTCATAGGATGCCACCTGTGCAACAAATCCAGTCGTGAAATTTCCTCGCTCCTAAATATTCCACAGTCAACTGTCAGCTCTATTATAACAAAATGGAAGCGTTTGGGAACAACAGCAACTCAGCCACGAAGTGGTAGGCCACGTAAAGTGACGGAGAGGGGTCAGCGGATGCTGAAGCGCATAGTGCAAAGAGGTCGCCGACTTTCTGCACAGTCAATTGCTACAGAGCTACAAACTTCATGTGACCTTCAGATTAGCCCAAGTACAGTACGCAGAGAGCTTCATGGAATGGGTTTCCATGGCCGAGCAGCTGCAGCCAAGCCACACATCACCAAGTGCAATGCAAAGCGTGGGATGCAATGGTGTAAAGCACGCCGCCACTGGCCTCTAGAGCAGTGGAGACGCGTTCTCTGGAGTGACCAATCACGCTTTTCCATCTGGCAATCTGATGGACGAGTCTGGGTTTGGAGGTTGCCAGGAGAACGGTACATTTCAGAGTGCATTGTGCCGACTGTGAAATTTGGTGGAGGAGGAATTATGGTGTGGGGTTGTTTTTCAGGAGCTGGGCTTGGCCCCTTAGTTCCAGTGAAAGGAACTTTGAATGCTTCAGGATACCAAAACATTTTGGACAATTCCATGCTCCCAACCTTGTGGGAACAGTTTGGAGCGGGCCCCTTCCTCTTCCAACATGACTGTGCACCAGTGCACAAAGCAAGGTCCATAAAGACATGGATGACAGAGTCTGGTGTGGATGAACTTGACTGGCCTGCACAGAGTCCTGACCTGAACCCGATAGAACACCTTTGGGATGAATTAGAGCGGAGACTGAGAGCCAGGCCTTCTCGACCAACATCAGTGTGTGACCTCACCAATGCACTTTTGGAAGAATGGTCAAAAATTCCTATAAACACTCTCCTCAACCTTGTGGACAGTCTTCCCAGAAGAGTTGAAGCTGTAATAGCTGCAAAAGGTGGACCGATATAATATTGAACTCTATGGGTTAGGAATGGGATGGCACTTCAGTTCATAGTATGAGTAAAGGCAGGTGAGCGAATACTTTTGGTAATATAGTGTATGTATTTCTCATAAACACTTTACATACACAAGTACAAACACTTGAACGTACAATTGTCGCTTGTCAGAGCACATTTACAGTCTAAAATAAAACATCATTTACTTTTATCTGTTTTATTCTCACTGCATATTTATTCATTGATTGCATTGTGTTTTAACTCACATGCCTGAGATGTCTTTGTGTACCAAAAGATTTTTGTCTGTTTGCGTTTTTAAGAATGCTTCAGTCAGTCATCTGGAAAAGATGGTCTCAGTGACTCACTGAGTATCAGTTGTTGTATGGATGTGGAGAATCTCTCATCCCGCTTTTTTTTTTTTTCGTGGTTAAGGTTGTGACTCACAGTCATGTCCCTGAGCTGGTGAGTTCGACGCAGCGGAGGCATCAGGCACAATCAGAGACATATGAAAACCTTCACCATAGCGACTGTGTGTGTGTGTGTGTGTGTGTGTTCATTCGTGCCTGCTTGGCTACTCCCTTTTCCTGCCTCTGTTTGGTTGGTCCATGTCTGTCTTTGTCTCTAATTATGTTTTTTCTTTTTCTTTTTTTTTTGGTACGTTTTAGATCAGTAGAGTTTATTCTCCTCTCTCAGAGTGGAAAGAATGAGTCACTGTTTTATTCTCTTTTCTTTTCTTGTCCTCTTTTTTCCCCTGATTTTACTCACCTAGATCTGTCAAGAAAGTAAGGAGAAAGCATCCATGGGAAGATCATTCTTATTCATATCCGAGTGTGATTCATATGACAGTTTACAATACATTTGGAGCAGCAATAACTCTACAGTAGTTACATTTTAATATGCTCACGGCAACATTATAATTATTGTGCCATCTAGTGGTGAAGCAGATGAACATTGGAAGCAAAGCAGACTGTAGACTGATAATCCCTACAGTGGTTACTTTGCAGCCTTTTTTTTTTCAAAGTTCATTCTTATAATGAATGGATTATTTTTCAATAGAAAAAAAAAAAAACATAGCGTGATTGTATGTTGCACTGCATTAAGAAAGAATGTGTGGCCTCCCATTTTATCCAGTTATTCATAAAGTGGTAAACCACAGGGTTCAAATTTGAAATATTTTGTTTCTGTGTCCCAGGAAATTTTGGCCAGTGCTAGTGAATGTTCATTTTCATTACGGTCAAAGAGAATAGAGGCAGAAAGATAGAGAAGTTGCTTTTCCCTTGAAAACATAAAAGCTTGTTGTGGCAGTCTCCAGGAGGAATGCATGTGTGTATTTTCTGTTTTGGAGGTCATCACGTTGCCATGGTATGAAGATCACTTGACTTGAGACATACTGAAGACAACAAAGTCTTTTTCTCCTCACTGCTGAAGCAACTCCAGACTGTACAGGCATTTTGCCTCACAGGTAACAAACTTGGTCGTGTTTCCCACTTTGAGAGAATTCTTCACGTTCACAGATACTGACAGGACTGTGCTAAGGTGCATGGATAACGTGTAAATAGTCTTTTATCTGAGTGATGGTCCCTCTCAACAGAAAGTACATCAACTACACAAAGAAGTTATTGAGAAAACATTCAGCACAGTGGGAAGTCCCTACTCTAAATCTTAGCTGTTGGTCACATGGGCGTTGGCCTTGTGCAAACCAAGAGTTAAACGCATGTTCTCTTGCTCTCCTTACACACACACACACACACACACACACACACACACACACACACACACACACTATTGCATCCTAGCAACCCTCAAATTTGGACTGTAACCAGTTACACTGGTGGGCAGCAAAGTTTGGTCCGCCCCAAAGGGCTGTACTTGGTTGAGGGAACAGGCGGTGGTGAAGGGGCGGAGATGTGGAGGGGTGTGAAGGTGGGGCGAGGAGGGTTTGGGGGGGTGGCATCCTGTTCCTCCCTCTGTTGTTATCTAACCCTCACCAGACCATAAAACATAATCATGAGGGCCTTGTGGCAATGTGAAAGCAGCAACATGAAACCTGCAGTGTCCTGTGACTCAACGCCTCAACATTTTCTCAGATTGCCCAAGACTGACTTGCCTGTTGCTTATTATTGAATCTAAATAATCAGAATTCCTTTGCTCTCCTCTAAGTAACATAGGCCATGGGGTTTTCAGATTTTCTCATGTTCTCCAAGTTGACTGTCATTAAGCTTTTGAGCCCTGTTTGATGTGATCTTGCCCTGGGGATATGATAACATGGTTTGGTTTGTGTGTTGAGTATTAAACTGTGAAGTGTCATATTGGAACAGTGACACATTTTAAAAGTGGTAAACCATAATGCTAAAATAAGCACTTATACATTTGTTTCCTTTTTTTTTTTTTTTGTATTGTAACAGTTTCCAGTGAATGAAGTCACAGTGAAATGAAACTATTCCTCCATGAGAGCCACTTAAGGACATCTGGGTCCCTTAGAGCCCCCACTTTGAAAATCACTCTAAGAAACAAACTATTCATTACAAGCATGGCAAACTAACTTTGAACTATTTGAATTACAACATGAGGTAGATAGATGGGTGTGTTCACCACCAGGGCATTCTGAGGATTCCTCAGATCGGTGATAAGCAGGACTTTATCAGGCAGAGAGGGAGAGGCTGCTCTGCCCTCACAGACCCAGTGGACTGTAAAACACAGGTGGGAGGTCATCACCACAAACAGTATCACTGGTGCAGTTGCCAGGGAGTTCACAAGGATCTCTGACACATGCCCAATAGAATGAACATTACTCGTAACACAAAGCAAAGACAACAGCAACCAGCTAAATGTGTGTGCTGAGGCTGATATTTTTTTCTACCTGATACTCAAACAACACACTGCCAGATAGTTATTATTGCCCAATTTGACTGTATCACATTCATAACCATATATGGAATACAGCAACTGCTTCTTTATACCACAAAAACACACATATACACATATACACATGGTGTGACGCATGCAAACACAAAACACAGAGATGGGGCTCTCTTTATGCAGATGTATGCTGGTTTGCAGACAAACATGCTTGTGCATGCAGACACACATCCACACAATAACCACGAGGCAAACTCCTGGTGCTTTTTTTTTTTTTTTAGTGTATTTAATAGTCAAATAACTTTACAAAATTGAAATGCTCTCCTGTTTCCTCTCCTCTCTTCATTTTTTATGTTTTAGTTCTTCCCAGCAATCTTCATGTGCTTTTGATAGCACTGCTCACAGGCAATGGAAAGTCCAACAACCAGAGAAACAAACTCCTCAAAGTCCACCTGACCATCACCATTGGCATCCAGGTTCTTCATGATCTGGTCTACAGCAGCAGGTTCCCTCTGAGACTGAGGTGGAGAAGTGGCGGGGGTGGGGGGGGTGGGGGGGGGGGGCAACAAGGAAACATTCAAACACAGTGACAGTTAATTAGTTAATGAATGCTAAGACCAGATATTTCTATGAATATGCTGCTGTTGTATTAGTTGCAATATATTACAGATCTGCCACATTGGATAAAACAGCTTTCAATGTCAATAAGCCATGAATTTAAGCTAAATGCACTGTTGCACTTGCTCTGAGTCACACAAGACTCTAAACGCCTAAAATATCAATGCTAGAGAGGCTCCGGGAGGACATCAGAGCTATTGTCCCTGCTCACCTTAAGGAAGCCTGACAGCTCGTTCTCCAACAGCTCTCTGAGCTCTCTGCGGCTGAGTGTGCCACTTCGGCCGTCTTTAGAGGCGTAACGGTGAAACACCGTGATCATTGACTCCATGGCGATCTCCAGTTCTGAAGGCATGGCTGCTGTCTGTGGCTGGACTGAGAGACAATGAAATAGAATTTAAATTCTTCAGGTATTATTGAATTTAAACATCAGTGGCTGAGTTTAAAAAGAGACAGTTTACAGAAGCACTTGTATCTGATGACCTGCTGACCTTTGCTACTTAATGAATAGTTCACCTGAGGACATAAAACGGGGCAGGGGAGGCCAAGATGCTGAGAATCTGATCCTTCAGGGTAAACAGCAGCACTCTCTTATATTAAAGTAATGTTTAACAATACAAATAATCTGTTATAGGGAGAGCAGCCCTAAAAAACAGCCCCATTACAGAGAGGATTCATGGCATTTTTTGTCTGAACTATGCAGGAGCTATGCACTATCTCAGCTCAACACACTGACTGGGCAACAGGAATATTCCACTGCACTGTGAAGGGACGCTGTTTAATGAGAGAAAAAAACCAATGCTTTTCTCCTAGGCCCTGCCCAATGATGACTAATACTCATGAGTAATCCCATGGTACAAAGGCTGTGCTAAAAAGTTTTCAGCAAAAAAAAGCTGTGGAATTCACAACACAAAACTGAGATGATTAGCAAAAAAAAAAAAACCTCTGAAAACTTAAAATCAGTCTTGACACTGAGTTTTTGATATAAAAAGTTGCAACTGCAGTAAAAAAGAGAAGTAAATTGAAAGAGGGAGGCTGTGTCATTGGTGTGAGAGGGAATGGAAAAGTTGAATCGAATGAGGAAAAAATGTGCTGTGGCCAGAAGTGGGTGGAATTTGAACCAGCAAATAAGAGGTTACAGTGGCTGAAGAATTCATGTGTGTACATGTCCACAGTCTGTTCTCATTCAGTGGGAGCCTGCCACACCCTCAAACTAATGTCTTCAGCAGAGTCAAATGAGTAACACTGAGAAACCTTTAGAGAATTATTGTAAGTTCAAGACAAAGCAACAAAAGTCTGCTGCACAGTCTTTAGCCTACAGTATTTACTACTACTACTACTAATCTAATACCACCACCACAAATAATAATAATAACAGTGATGATAATAATAATAATAATAATAATAATGATAATAAAAGCTATTATTCAAGGACATCACAACAGAGTGGCATGGATTTAAACTGTCAGAGTGCATTCAAGCCAAAAAATCAATTAGCCAACCATAAAGCCATGACTGTAAAACATATTAACTAGGCAATAGTATTTATTACAAAATATAGGCAATATATTTACTTTGCACACAAATAAAGCTTTCACATCACTCAACATAGGCCTACTAAATAAAATCGGCAGGCGAGTGAGGGCTGGCGAAAGGCCCAGTTAATAGCCATACAGATTAGACAACAATTATGGAGAGCAATTATTTTCATTCTTACCGTGCAGGACTGATGAGAGGTGAAGAGTTTCAGGAGTTTAGAGGAACTGCCGCAGGGATTTTATAGCCTGGCGCCGCCCAGGTCGCTGTGAGGTGCGAGTCACGCAGCGAGGTGGACTCAGCTCCAGCCTATACATTTATGACCGTATGGGACAGGGGTGGGTTGTAATACGTAATGCGTCTAGCAGCACCCTTTTCCCCCCAGTTTCTCAGTTCAGTAAAACTAGGATAAGAAGGCTACCAATGAAAAAAACGATCGCTACTTTGATTTAATCGAGCAAAAACACTGGATACAAATACTGAACAGCAGTGTTGTGTATTTTGTTTCCTTTTTAAACACACAAAGTATTAAACGTATTAACCACAGTATTAATTACATTAAGCCCAGGAATGGCAATCAGCTTTTTTTTTTTTTTTTTTTTTTTTTTTGGTTAAATCAAAGTCACTGCCCCGAGTAGATGAAAACGCGTCTAAAAATAGTACTAGTCTATATTATTTATAATTCGGATTTATTTATTAAAAGCTACATATTTACAGCCGTCACACCTTATTATCAGTGCATGTAGGCCTAATGAATGATGTTTAGCCGGGACCACTTCCTTTGGACAGTTTTTTCAGCTGAGATGATTTGAGTTGCTGCGATTTAGGATTGTAAAGGTTTTGCAACCACAAACTTAGTGGGTGTGATGCTGCCTTCAAGTACCCCTAGTTCTCCTGTAACTCCGGCTTTCCAACCCAACCCTGCCGTACACACTTTTTGGTCGGAGAAAAATGACAGTATCCGGTGGTCTCTGTCAAGAAGTTTTCTGGTACCTGTTGCTTTATTATAGAAATTTGGAGCATATCGTAAATGTATGCCGCTGTAGAATGAAATGAACAACAACAACAACAACAACAACAACAACAACAACACTTTCACCAATAGTGGTTGACTCAGCTTCCATGTCATCTGTCCCTGTTATCTGATAACATTATCATAAAAAAACACTCCCACATTGTTGGCGTCGGTCATGACCTAATAGACTTGCATGCGTTCAACCACTTGGCATAAAGTTTTCGACAGTCCGTGAAGGCAGCATAAGGAAAAGCTAAGCATCACGAGGTATAAGTCATATTCAACAGTGTTGAGGGGAAAAAGGAATAGTGACCCCCCCCCCTCCCCCCCCTTTTTTCTTTTTTTTGGCACAGTTTAACACTTGCAGGCTACACGGCCTTGATCATCTGACAGAGAGCTTGTTTCTGATAACAGAACGATGCAATTAACTCACTGATATGGAACTGATTGGCCAAATGTTATCATTGGGTGAACAAATCTCATCAACAAGTTGAGAATAAAACAGGACAGTATAATTTTAACACAGAACGAGATGCAATCACGTGTTTGGCTGAAAAATCCTGTAACTGTAGCCTTGATTTAGCTTGATGAGACTTCAGATGTGTTGGGTGAAGGTTTGCCCTTTGAAAATCACCATGAACTAAAAGAGTGCATCAGCAGAGTGCAGAGCTCCACCAGGCAAATCTCTCCTTTTTTCATACTATAGAACCTTATGTGCTGAGCAAAATTAGGGAGAGACACAGCCAATTGTACTGCCAAATGCTTTTCTAATTCAAAATTAAAGGACTGTGTGAATCAAATATATTACTGCACAGCATAGAAAATATAGCGAAAACTTTCAAAAGCCATTTAGCTGTTTCTCGTTCTCTCTGTTTCTGTTGCACTTTATGACAAACATTATACCAGTGGTTGGGAACTGATGGGTTCTGACTCTTTGCCAGAGGTTATATGACTTTTGGCAGTGTTTAAAAAAGAGCAAAAATGGAAATAGTAAATTTCCACTAAAGATGTCTCTCTTTCTCTCTCTTTCTCTCTCTCATACACACACATGAACACACACACACACACACACACACACACACACACACACACACACACACACACGCACACATGCACACATGCACACACACTATAAAGACCCACAAAGTTTAGGCAAATAGTCCGCTGATGTCTGAAATAGTCCTGAAGTATCAGGCTATGTGACCTAGTTTAACCTCACCCCAACCCCCCAACACTTTTTACAGTGTTTTTTTCTTGTGCGCCTGCTCTGTGTTCTGTTGACTTTCTTTTTAGCAGTGCGTAAACTTGCCAAGAAAATGCAACCCACATCCTGAATTTTTTCACCCACGATCAGGACAAACAGCTGCATAGTAACCCAGATGTATGTAATGTGAGAGAGAGGAAGAGTAGGGCAGTGATTGAGTGACCTAGACAGTGAATGAAAGTGAGGACAGGGCTGGATCATGGTCCCCTGAGGCCCCTGGACACTTTTCTTTTGGGAGCCCCTCCAGCCCGGGGTTCATATATTGGTGCCTTTCTCCTTTCTCCACTAGACTGTCAAAATCTAGCTGTCTGACAAGCGCTGACTCTACTGACATAGGGCCCCTAGTGGTTGGATCACACCCTAAATGCCAGGGGGCCTGAGGGTCCTCACACTGTCAATGCTGAGGGATCTGGAGGGCCCTGGTGGTTAGCTCATGCAACAAGCTCGCAGGTGTCCTGTGGTCAGCTTGCTGTGTGCAGTTAGAGCCCTGGTGTTCATCTTTCATCTGAAGTCTTGGACCACACACTATGTGTGGCCTGAAGACAGTGGCTCCACTGGCTCTGCCCATAATCCAGCCTTGAGTGAGGGACCATAGCGACCCTGTAGAGACAGACCAATGGTGGTCGAGCGAACTAGACAGTGAATGAAGAGTGAGAGGAAGTAGCAAAAACAAACATTTTACAAAGGTTTTGAATCACCACAACCACAAGAAGTTCTGCATCATACAGTCATGACAGTGTACAAAAAGGATCAGGCTGATAGGCAGTAGTTTGTGAGTTTAGCTGCAGACAGAGAGAGAGACTGACACACACAAGACCAAACATGATGTCCTCCTGGCAGAAATGAATATCAGGATGGAGTGGGACTGTTTCCCGGGTACTAGTTATTATATAGGCTATGCTTCGCACAGTTTTGGTTTCATTTATGATCATGTCACTTTAATGTTCCTGCGGGCATGGGTCCTAAAAGTTCTGTGGTATTTGTATCATATTTAAACAACTATTACAGGATCAAGTGTTATATAACTGTTTAGACATGATGAAGATGTAGGCCCAATGATTTCTACACCCTGTGAGTTCTCTGAGCTGAATAGCAGAAAAAGCCTTACATCTGGAGACCAGGATACTTGTAATCCTATCTGATGTTATAGTGCTGCCCACATTGTTTTGAGGAACGTCCCAGGGAGGAATCTTGCTTTTATCTCTGTTGTAGTCTTATCTATTGCAGTATTTTCAATAATTGTAGTATTTTTAATAATTTCCCAGTTTGGGATCAATAAAGTAAATCTACTGTTTTGAGAGATGTATTTTTTCTTATTTAACTGGTGATCACTTTTTTATTATCTTTTTTTTTTTTTTTTTAAGTTATTCATTATTATAAAGTCTATGTCATCTTAAAAAGATTGGTATATTATTATTTTGATAAGTGCGCTATAAATAAAGGTTTTATCATCATCTTTATCTGCATTAATCCCATTCCAGAGGATGGACTGTGTTTGCTGTGTGAGCTAGGACAAACTAAGAATGAAGTGCATTTTCTTTCTTTCTTTCTTTCTTTCTTTCTTTCTTTCTTTCTTTCTTTCTGTCTTTCTTTTGCTTGCAGATCTGATTTACCGAGCGTGCCAAGTATTTAGATTAAAGACGACTTGCCCGATGCAGTCTCAGAACAGTGGACGGCAGAGATTGGAGCTGGCCCTCTGAGTCTGTGGATCTCAGGCAGCTCTCTGTCTCCACCCAATGGACTGATTAAGTAAATACTCCACTTAAAAGTAAAAACAAAAGTAGGGAGTGTCTCATTTAAAATGTAATGAAAATAAATTAATCCGAGTTAAAATTGTTGATGTTGTTGTTTTTCCAAACAAAGAAGTGTCGGAGGATCCTTAACATTCAGTTTAACATACAAACTACTTTTTTCTTTCTTTCTTTTAAATTGGAAAACAAAATTGCAATATAAATCAACTCTGCTCAACCTGGCTCACTGGCCAATTTCTGATGGTAATGGAAAAATAGGCCCACCAAATCTGTAGTTTGGTCAATCCTAAGGGGGAAAAAAGCGAACGCTGCTGATATCACTACTGTTTTAATAGCAGAAGCAGTGCTACTACGATTGCTCTCACCACTACTTCTATTACTACTAGTAGAAAAGTAGTAGTGAAACAGCATAGTGTCATCAGAGCAGAAATAGCAGCAGCATTATAGCAGAAACAGCAGTAATAGTAATAGTAGTAACATTTGTATTGATAACAGTTGAATTGACGGCGCCTGCTTGTAAAGTATGAGTAGATACAGCAGCACAGTGAAAGAATTGCGATATATCTGTGCAATAAAACACATTTCTCTACTTTGTGAAAACACTATCCAGCGCCACACAGGCGATACAGGACAATGGGAAGTTATTTTGCCAACACTGGGGTATCTACAGACATCTAGCCAAACTAAAATAATCGACCAGCTCTGTGATTTCTCTTTGCATTGGGACAAGTCGGCAACACCAAATTACAACCACACACACAAAACACTAAAGGCAAGGGGATCAGGCATCATAGAAAAGTCGTAAAGGTTATGATCCTGCTGCCCCTCTCTGACTGACACGCAGCATCACAACAAACAGCGCTATCCATGGTACTGAAACAACACCGCTGGGATACTCAATGGTGCAAAGTTGAATCTCGGCCATTTTTGTTGTTTCTGCTATTTTTCTATAGGGAACCAAACTTCAGCTGAGGGGGCAGAGAATAAAGGAGCAGGGCGCCTACAAGCCCCCGTGGAGCAGGGCGGAACATTTTAGCTCTTATATGGTTTTGCCAAATAATGTACCCAAATAATTTTATGGCCCACCCCAGATTGACCTTGGAGCTCCTCAGGCCGTCCAGACAGTAAGGTTAGGCTGATTGGCATCGTTTACGCTACAAAATATGTGTAACAAGTGCTACCAACCCAAAAATGGCTGCAACAACTTAAGACACATAATTGAGCATAGGAATGGCCATCATATACTTCCATTATAATGTTCTAACCCTTATACTATACATAAATAAATAAAAAGGTGCCAACCAGCTTTCAGATTATGTATACCACTTTTATTTGACATCTACTGTTGTCCTTCTACCTGTAGCTCCTTCAAGTAAAAAGTTGCCCCAGTTCTCAGACGCCAGACTGCCCTGACAAGTATTCAGGCCTAGAAACACATTTTTAAACCCTGAAGGACATCTGTGTATCTCATTAATGTTTTCCACCATCATGAATACTGTTGGTCTGAATGAAGGCCGCATTATTAAAATAGCATGCTGATTCTCAAAAAGACTCCTCACTTTTAACAATTTAGTGGGGAATGATAATGGAAAAATGCATCACTTATGTATGTAAAGGAAGAGAAAGGGGATCCTCTCGGGCAGAACCATGTAAGGGGTCCTTTACAGATCCCTTCATAGGGGGTTTCAGATTTAACTGTTTACTTCACTACAGAACCTAATGGAAAGGTTTTTTGGTGAGTGGTCTTCAGAAAGGTTTACACCTAAAACCACAAAAGTCTCAATTAACAGCAAGGCTCTGTCATTCTGTCAGGATGTTAAGTTATTTCTTGTTCATAGATCAGATAGTTATAGAGAAAATGAACAGCTATGGCAGAATTAGGGGTCTGCAATGGTTTGTTATGGAACTTAAGATCTTATAAAGGTCTCATGCAGCCCATACTTCAGTAAACACTCAGTGTCCACTTTATTGGGTACACAGTCTAATACAATTCAAATCTTCTGTCATAAAGTTTATTTTTCTGATGCCTAAAATGCTCAGGTTTTCTTTTTGTCACAGTAATAGAGGTGTTCATTCAATTCTATGTTTGGCATTGAGCTCATAGTTAGTGGTGCTGTTGTACTGGTCTGCATTTTATTGAGGGGTGTTTCCAATATTCTCTCTTAAAAGATAGAATTTATGGCCGAGCTGTTGCATTGAACTACATTAGATTGCCCAGCTGAACTTATAATAAAGTGGCCGCTGAGTGTATGTAAGCATATATAATTAGATAATCCTAGTCGCATACCAATTTTCCACAAACTAGCGCACAGTCTTTAATTTTTCATCAACAGCGTAGATACATGGGATTCTTTCCGGAATACGCTATACTGAATGATTTTCCTTTGCCTTCTGAAAACATTAAGACCGTCTGTCCGTCGAAAATGGTTTCGATCAAACGAACAAACATGGATTATTTGTGCTTTGGGGAGCAGCACACTGATTTCTGATCCACCACTAAACACATTTGTGCCGTCCAATGACGTTGAGGATTGCCCAGCCTTATAGCTATAGGAGCGTCCTGATGCGTGCCATCGTTGAGGGCAGGCTGCTCGGTGTGGGAAGGGAAGGGTGGGGGGTTGAATGTCTGGGCGAGGAGGAAAGCCAGGGGCATCTGTCAGCAGTCTGTGTGGATATTTTCACTGCCGTTTATATCATTTTTTAAACAGTTGTTTCCTCTCATTTTTAAATGATCTAACAGGTAATATTGACCAGACTCTTTATATGGTGTGCGTAAAATGCCATTTGGCTGCCGCACTTACGCGTTCATTACGCACAAAATCGCCGAATCCACTTCTCTTTTGGCTCACAGCTGACCAAAAGTTGTACATAATCTATTGGAGTCGTTAATATGCACCATTCTGGCTCTGGCCTAATTACATCGTGGTTTATATCCCGATGATGACAACAGGGGGTTCTACCAATTCTTAAAATGGCAGAGGTGGATATCAAACCAGGAACATCGACGATGGAGACTTTGATTCGTATCACTGTGAGTAGAAATGGATGTTTTGTATTGTGCAGTCAGTGGTTGTTTGGTGTCTTTCTTTTTCCTTTCCATCGCCTTATTGCTTGTTTCGAATGGAGGAGCGGAAGAAACGAACTGAACGACACGTTTCTCTTCCACCTGTCGCCATTCGTGACAGATACAGGCTGTAGGCCTTTGACTTTCCTGCATTCGGTCTACAGCATATTGATTTCAAATGAATGAATGTGGCCTATATGTTATAGACATAGCCTGCCCATACCACAGAAAATCAAAAAACAAAACCCTATTCTGTGTTTATGATCAGCTCTGCAGCGTTTTCTTGATGCCGTAACCTACATTTTCACTTGCATGTCTTAAGCAGTCTGTGCTGTTGACTTCATCCTAAATATCGATTTGTATCGAGTAAAATAGGCTCAAGTAGGCTGAATTTCTAATCAGAACTGCAATAAATTCAAGGTATCGTGTGCTCTGTCGAAGGGAGAGTGGGAAAATTGGATTTTAATTTACCAAAGCGCACACACGGTGCCATACTGTGGGTTCTCTTCACCGTGCATCGAGCAGAAAGGGACGGATGCTGTGATAAATTGCCACGTTTTTTTTTTCTCTGAGCTCACTGGATGTATAAATGTTCGTTTCCATGGAGACGAGATGCAGGCGCACCGGGACCTTTGGATGCTGAAGCAGAAAAAAAACGGAGGAAAAAGTAGGGCTCGGCTGCATAGTATGCAACACCGCCTGCTGTAACATGAACACATCAGCAACCCAGCTTGCAGAGATGGGAACAATGGGCCATATAGACTGACTAAAAATACATCCGCAGGGCTCCTCATTTGCATTTACCCATTAACAGATCTAGGAGAAAATGCAACATCATTCCATAATCCTGAATCGTAAATCAGTCACCTCCATAATTCCCCCCATAAGCCACCTATTTGCACAGTTGTAG
The DNA here is from genome assembly GCF_902150065.1 of Myripristis murdjan. NCBI lineage: Eukaryota > Metazoa > Chordata > Actinopteri > Holocentriformes > Holocentridae > Myripristis > Myripristis murdjan. The sequence continues at coordinate 13,557,447 of NC_043990.1, forward strand.
AGATGTAGTGCATCACCCCTGAAACCCCTCCCCTCTCTTCAAGGAGCATCGCTCTCCTCATGCTGGAAATGTGCACGTAGTCCACTGTCATGGCGCCCAGATTCCAGGTGAAGGTAAGGATGCGCTGTCGCAACGCCTGTTCTGCTTACCACGCCGGGTCCTGCGGTGCGCGATAGACATTTGGGTTTTCAGCATGAACGGCGAGCCCATGCTGCGCCGTGAACACTGGAATTGCATGCCTGAGATTGCGATAGTCAAATTACCGGAGAGAGGACAGGCCGGAGTGACATTGGCGGAATGACACAGAGAGATTGAGGTGGCCAGAGGGAGATGATGTGTCACTTAAATGTGTATTTTAAAGATTTGACATAAGCCTGTTCATTTCTTTACGTTTTAGTGCTGTGCGCATATTTTGGTTCTGTCACAGCTGGGGACGTTCCTTTATTTTCTGTTGATGACTATTGTTTTTTAACCCCCCTAGAGACATTTTTTTCTTTTTCATTTCTCTCCTGAGTAGGCTGCTGTTCAAATTTCAGGGAAGATGGAAGATTGTGTTTGTCAGCATGGTCATTCCTCCTCCTGCTGGGGGCATTCAATCAACTTGGGTGTGCTAAGTGGCTTTCTGTGTAATCCTGATTGAAGTGTGTGTGTGTGTGTGTGTGTGTGTGTGTGTGTGCAAACTATGTACACTTAGAATCTTGTGGACATAAAATAAATGTTCCCCTATGGCACACAAGATTCTCTCTGATGCATACACGCAGAATTATTGATTTTAGTGCAAGTGCAATTTTAGATGATGCAACACTTTTATGGTGCATGAGTGCCAGAAACAGTCCTGGTGTCACATCACATCATAAAGATGAAATCCTCCCCGTCCGTTCTTGCAGCAAGGCCAGTCAGTCTGCATTGCCCTGATTTTGAAGTTAACGCACAGTGCCAGTGATGTGCCAGCGATGTAGGTGTAAAAGCAGTGACGCTGCAACAGTTGCACGGGTCAACAGTTTCAGCCACGGTTCCTGCAGATATCGTCCTTCAAGGGCATCCACAAAGGCAAAACACACCAAATTGGCAAGCATAAAATGGCTCATTCAGCAGCTTGGAATATTGAGCCACAATCAGACAAATGCAATACTTTGGCTGAAAAAAAAAAAAAATCCTTGTACTAAAACTATCACACGTTTCAGTGTTGGGAAGGCGAGAATGGAAGCAATTAGGATCTTTCACCATGGTCTCAGTTAAAATGGTGGCCTTGTAGTTAGAGTGGCTGTCCTGCTACTGTATAACCGTAGGTCTCTACACCGGCCCTATGTGTGTCCATCTGTGTCACAGCGTCCTTGAGCAAGACATTGACTCCCAAAATGCTCCAGAGTTGTTACCCTCGACTGCCACAATGCAACAGATATGCAAAGAAACAAATCCACAATATGAGACTTTATATCGTCTGGGACTCTGAATGTTGTAATACTGTATTGTGATATGGTTTAAGCTGTCTTTTCCTTGTTTTAAAGGCTGCATTACACCAGAGGGAAGCAGTTTTCTGAACTTATTATGTATTCAAGCTGTTTTATTACTAAATGATTATTTATCAAAAATCTCTTGTGTGTATATCTTATGAAAGCCCCACGATATTGTCACCATATTGATATTGAGGTATTCGGTCAAAAATAGTGTGCGATTTGATTTTGTCCAAATGCTGAGCTCGATCAGAAAGACAAGGCTGCATCTAGCTAAATATTCCCACTGTGTGCAGTTGCTCATACGTTTTGCATTGTCTGCACTGGATTGTACATGAGGTCTAGTTTCTCCTTTGTGCCATGTGTCAGTATATATTGTGTTGCTACAAGCTGTCAGTATGTTTTTGCTCCAAGCCTCTGTACATGTGATGAAGTGATCCAGAGGCTGACTTGTGGATGCTGTCAGTGTGTCGTGTGTGGCCGCTGACCACAGAGCTTATGGTCATTTGCAGAGCTGTCTAAATCACATGGATGCACTGTGGAGTGAATAATGAATGTCTGCTCCTTTATCCATATTTAACAAGTGTGGTGCCCCCTGTTGGCCTGTCTGGGACAGCTATTTATATTGGCTGCCCTTTCAGCTTTGCATGTGGTCATACTGTAATTTCTGTCCTGGTTTTAAAGGGCCGTACCATTTTTGCATGTTTTAACTCATTTGCTGCAATGTACACTGAGCTATAAATACCACTGAACATTTTCCAAAAATTAAATTGTATTTTCCCTATCTCCCAAGTGTCCATTCATTCAGACTCACTTCATTACAGTGTGAAAATCAACTTACAGAGACTTGAAACTAGGTAATCTCACAGTCAGCATCCGGCCTTGGGTTATGTGGGTGATACATTGGCTCGATGTAGACATTTATTTGAAGTTTTCCGGTCTGCTTGTCCATTCATATGCTGGAGCAATTCTTTGACATTTGAGTTTTTTGCGTCACCTGTCAAACAACATTGCATCTTATATTTTGTCTGAAACACAAACACAATAGACAAATAATAAGAAAACATTAGCAATGTGAAAAGGATAATGTGGTTTCCACTTTTGATTTAAAAGTGTATGATAGTCTGGCTAGTGGCTACTCATTTTTTTCAGAATTTCCATTGATGCAGTTCTTCTGTTGGAAATACCTCAACAGAATGTACAACTTCACCAGAAAATAGTCCCCGAAGAAAAGATTGTATTACAAAACTAAATTCATGCATAAATGTTAGCCAGAATGGCAGAGAAATTCAAGTAAGGTCTGCTGCCTGAATGTTTGATTCAGTGAAATCTGGTTAATATTTAAATCTACAAAGATATGTTATGCTTTGGAAAATAGTCATTACTAATGTAAAGGATGCATGCAGTGGAGTGTTGCTGAACATATGAAAAGAAAAACAATGTTTTGATCCTTATAAGATGTTTTTCCTCCCTTGCTCTGTCTTAGCCTCTTTAACTCGTAATAATCGTCATTCTGTGTGTTTGCATACCAGTTTTGCATGGTCCAGATTTATGTCTATGTATCTTTTTTTCCCTCCTTCTTCTTCTGTTGTCATCAATATTGTTTAGATTTTGTTCAGGGTCTGAAAAATAAATAAATGAAAAGTTTTTTTTTTTTTTTTTTTTTTTAAATGTCTATATATCTTTTAATAATGCATCCTATTGCTAGCTTGATGACCCTTGGAGGATGAAAAAATTCTCTGCCAGAAGTGAAATTACACTTGCCCTCCTCTGCAGATTATAATCCCTCACATCTCTGCCTCTGACAGTCAAGCATGAAGAGCATGGAGCGTGAGCTGCATTGCCCGGTGTGTAAGGAGATCGTGAAACAGCCCATAGTGCTGCCATGCCAGCACAGCGTCTGCCTGATGTGTGCCTCTGAGGTCCTGGTGGCAAACGGCTATCCACCACCAGAGCTTCCCCCAGAGCCCTACTCGCCCGCCTCCACCCCCAACACCCGCTCACCCCGTCAGGCACGCAGGCCCATGCCGAAGGCTGAGCAGCGACCTATTGATCGTGTTCTGCGGGCAGGTTTGCATTCACTCTTCATACACCATAACTATGCACTGTGTAGAGGAGGAAAGGTATGACTCTGACTATTCAAATGAGATGATAAATGACTTTACACTTAATAAAACATTTTTTCTGTCCTCTCTAAAAGCCGTAACGTCATTATGTGGAGGCTATCTTTTGGGAGCGCTATGCATTAAATTTTGACATGCAACAAAAGTATAAAGAGCTTAGAGGAAAGAAACAGTAACTGTCAGTACATAGAAGCAAAACCCTTCCACCTTGATTTTGGTTAAGATAATGTCAGGAATAAACATTCTTCTCTTATCATTTGCTATCTTTCCCTGTTCACTACTGACTCTGTGTTTGCTGTACCCACCCCACTTCCCGCATATCCCCTGGTCTCCAGGATACGGGACGTATCCTGGGCGACGACGTAAGGAAGCCCCACCCCTGGTGATGATGTTTCCTTGCATCCCCTGTGGCCGAGACGTGGAGCTGGGGGAGAAGGGTCTTGCTGACTGTTTACGCAACCTCAGCCTGGAACGTATAGTGGAGAGGTAGGTACCATGCACACACATTTAAACAAGCGGTGGTGTGCTGGAGATGCATGCATGCAAAAAAAAAAAAGCATTTATGCAGTGATATGGCCCTGCAGCTCTCATGATGCTTGGGGCCACACTTAAGCGAGTTAACGATGGAACCCTGAAAAAACGAAGCGTGCAAATGCTGACTGTAATAAGTCAGCAGTACCTGAGCTGTCGAAGAATCCAGCGCAGTGTGCACTGTAACACGGCTGCTACGGCCAACCGTGCACTTTCACAGTCTAGCAGCTTTGTGTTTCGTTCTGTAGCCCCATTTGATACTGTTTGTCTCAGCCTGCTCTACAGGACCTATTGCACTCTGACATAGTGAAGCTTCTCCAGCCTTATACAGTATTTCATGAGGCTTTGATTGTATTTGGGCACATGAACATAGTTTTATATTGTTTAACTGCAACTGATAAAAACACAAACACTCAAAATACATGTCAGCAGAATAAGAGCTCCATCAGTTATCATAGTATAGAAGTGCAAATGAATTAAGATGATACTCTGCCATTAAAATTTACATTTTTTTATCTGTCCTCAACTCCTTCCCCCGTTACTTCTCCAACCCTCCGTTCGTAGGTACCGGCACACGGTGAGCCTGGGTAGTGTGGCTGTGATGTGCCAGTTTTGTAAGCCTCCTCAAGCTTTGGAGGCCACTAAGGGCTGCACCGACTGCAGGGCCAGTTTCTGTAACGAGTGTTTCAAGCTTTACCACCCCTGGGGAACGCCGCGGGCTCAGCACGAACACATCCAGCCCACACTCAACTTCAGACCGAAGGCAAGACATTCAGACGTTTACTCTGTACATATGGTATAACAAAGAATGATCTACTTAATTTTCACAGCACCTTTAAAAATAGCTTACAAAGTGTATTATAGACAAAAATAAAAATAAGATATAAAAAATAAGATAGAGTAGTGATTTGGGGGTTCTATTATAAGGCTGGCAAGGGGCCCACTGAGTCATCCTCCTCCTCATATTTGTCATTATCACTACAATATTTCTAATATTTACATGCCCTCGGCTCTAAGCATCAGATGGCACAGCAGCACACTCCATCACTGTTGCTGGTAGTGCCAAGCGGTGGATCTAATGTTTGCTCCACTAGAACTGGTTGAGCTGAGAGAAGGTGACAATATTGCAAGCATAAAACACTAACAGCAGTTTATTTTTGATGAAAAAGTTGTTAAGGAAACCTCTTTTTTTCCCTCTGAAATAATTCCTCTGCACATCAGCCTCTTAGGAAGAGACAGACTGTTGTATCACAGGACAGCGACACAGTCAGAAAGGAGAATCACTGGAGCAACACCATCCTTTTGCGCCTCTATTCTTAATAAAGGTGCAAAAACCTTTATTTTTTTGTTTTTAGTGTATTTATGATGCTCTTGCAGCAGCTGGTGCAACAGTAGAAAAAATGAGCTAAAAGGATAATTCTGATTATTTTCAACACTGGCCTTATTTTCCTAGGCTGCCATCATGCCAAGCCATTCTTATTAAAATTTTGACAATAACTGGTCTGCATAGTTTGTAGTGCTGCTCTACAATACCATGCAGGTGGATGAAGGGAATCTCAAAACAGTCAAACCCAAAATATGCTCTTTAAACAAAATGTCTCTCACACTGTGGGTATGTGTCTTTTAACAGTTGTCTTGGAAATCTTACAACACATTACAGTTAAAATGGTCCATGTGATACTTTTGGCTTTGCTCATGCTCTTTATCGTTTACTCTGCTGGCTGCCAGTCCTCTGCCATGTTTGTGTAATGAGGAAAAAGTGGCGAAAACCTTTTTTTTTTTTTTGGCATTTTTTCGTTGCCACAACTTGAAAGCAGCTCATTGGCACACCCACATTCAAAATAATTTTTGCTGGTAAGTCCACTGGAAATTAACTACGGCAGATAGTGCTTGCTTTTTGTAAGATATTTGAGGTAGGGTTAATTTAATCTAGAATTAATGATTTCCATTAACCTCAAGAAAGAAAAAATAGAGCCAGTGTATTTTAAGATCATAAATGTGTTGAGGGTTAGACTTTATAATTAATATTTTTGACTTATCATTTGAAAAACAGTCTATGTGTGAATTTGTCCAAAAAAAAAAAAAAAAAAAAAAAAAAAAAAGATCAAACAATATATTCAGTACCTTCATTAATGTTTGATTGTGTGGGGAATAAATCATACAATTACATAACTTGTTTCCACATGCAGGTAAAAGTGCTCATGTGAGAATGTGAAAGAAGATCATACACAAACTCATCCGTGAAAAGTCTGCAAGGACAAGTTTTGACTCTTTTCTTGTGTGTGTGTGTGTGTGTGTGTGTGTGTGTGTGTGTGTGTGTGTGTGTGTGTGTGTGTATGTGTGTGTGTGTGTGTGTGTGTGTGTGTGTGTGTGTGTGTGTGATATGGCATTCATTTAACCAGTGAAGATGAACAGATCACCATTTTATTTGACTATCCAATCAGGGAGATTCATCTTCTTTCATCTGAGTCAAGTGTATTCTTACACACTTGTGTGAAATAGAGTTCAGAACAATGTGATTTCATTTGATTTGCCTCTCCTGCTCAGGTCCTGACCTGTCCGGAGCATGACCAGGAGAAACTACAGTTCTACTGTAGATCCTGCCAGCGGCTGCTGTGCCCTCTGTGCAAGCTGCGTCGCATCCATGCCGGGCACAAGATCCTACCTGTCACCCAGGCATACCAAGCACTTAAGGTGGGAGTCCAGGACTCTGATGTTTGGACTAGGTTTTTATGAAAAGATGTTAGACCTAGGATAGATTTGAGAAACTCAATTCAGAGTTGTAACCTTGAAAGAGAAACACACCCCGTCACAACCACAGAATAAAACAGGTGAGGACATCACCTGACACCAGAGACCAATGTGGGGAAGGTTAATTTGGAAATGTACAGATGACTAGTTACCATGTCAAAAATGTAATCAATGATCATTTACATTACTTTTATGAAGTAATTTAAATAATCACATTTGATTACTTTTTGATTTCTCTTCTAGCCAAACGTTTTGTTGGTAAACAAGCCTCACACTGTACAGCAAAGTTAGAGCCCTTTTCTGAAAGGCATCCTTGTGCGACGGCCCGCATTGACGTGGTCGGCTGGTCACAAGCACAGCTTAGAGCAATGTGCATTGATTTGATTGACAGACGAGAGGTGGTGCAAATTCAAACAAGAACCAATCAAAAACACCGCTCAAAATCTGAGCACATGTTGCCAAATGATTGGGGCCTGTCTAGACATAGAGACGCTGCTACCCTTGATGGTGTCGCACTCCAATTTGTCCCAATGCCTTTGCTAACCACCGTTGTCTAGAAAGATGCCAAAAGAAAACATTCCTGCATGACAAAAAGATGCAAACCAACAGAATAAATGTTATATTCTACATATAAGCTTCTTATTGAAAAGAATATATAAAGATGTAACCCTTTTGTAATCACCAACAGTTTGATTAGTAACTGTAATTTAAATAAATTATTCTCTTAATAACTATAAAAGACTACAATTATATTGATTCTATAATTTAATTACATGTAATCAGTTACACCACAACACTGCCAAAAACATCCTACTTTCTACCATTAGAGGTCAGCTTCGTGCAGATGTAGGCTTGGGGTTCAGTGACTCTTTAAATCAGGGTGTTAAAAATGCTGATCTTGTTCATGCATATATACATTTTGGGGTTTATCATTCAAATATGTTTCAAATATACAGATGAGCACATCCTCTGAAATGTTGTTAGTGAGTAAAGGCCCAAATCTCAATATGGATTTTTTTTTTTTAAGAAATACAGTAGAATGAAGAAATTTATGAGGCTCCATTAATTTAAGTTTACAGTATAATGTTATCCAGCAGTCTACCAAGGAGCTTAGCACAGAGCCACGACAGTACAGTGCGGTGAGACAGGTAATTTAATGCTGTGTAGTGGGATTAATCCTCTCTGGTGTCAGTTTGTTGTTTACTCTGTTGCGGTGTGCCTTGCTTTTTTGACAGGAGAAGATTGCCAAGGAGATGAACTACATTCTCTCCAACCAGGAGACAGTTCTGGCTCAGATCACCCAGCTGGAGAGTGCCATCACTCAGACTGAGGTGAATAATACAGCACACAGACAAGACATCGCTGAGCAAGGAGTTACTGCCACTCATCAGCCATATATTTTTGTTTGTGGCTGTATGACATGACCTCAGCTCGCTGCAGATTATGATCATGTCTGTCATTTATATTAGCGTCTTTGACACGTGGCCAAGCTGTGTTTGCTCAGACTTTCCCATTTAAAACCTGTTGTGCCGTTTGGCTGCTGTGGAATAAATCAACTTGTGAAATCTGAACTTCACTTAGCACTGTTGACAGCTGGCAAAAAGGTTTGATTCATGCCCTTCTGCTAATCATCATAAACATAATCTGTTTTATGGTGCAGTGCCAATTAGACTGCTGTGCCAGCGAGCACAGAGCTACACGCTGCAACCAGTTTCATGTTATTGGCGGTGTAGGTGTTAATTACAGGTTTTTCCGGAGCTCTGTCTGTCTTCATTAACCACAGATTTTCTGTCTGACCTGACCTTTTTGACTCTGTTCTCCATCCAAAAGTTTGCATGTGTTGATTGATGGCTCCCCTGCACCACCCCAAACAAGCACCTTAGATATTATAGACCATTCTATTTTAATGAATATGCTTTTGATGTTAGAAATGTGATCATTATCGTTCACGATTTAATCCATAACAGCAGAAAACAGTTAAAAGCTGAAAATTAAACATTTTGTCAAATAAAATAGTTACTGTTTAGGCAATGATGATTAAAAAGGAGACAGCTTTGTATGTGTTGACATTTTTGTGGTTGTATTCACTTCCCAGATAATTACTAGGTAGAGTTTAACTTCCCAGAACCTCCAGAATTTCCCCCACCACTAGTTTTTACCACCACAGTAGAAATTTGCATTGGCCCTGCTTCTTGGAGCTGTGTTGTACTGATTTTAATTCTTGTTTTTGTTATCATTTTTTAAGCTGTTTCTATGCCCCTTCCTCTCTGTGAAATACAATGTGGCAAACGTGTGTTTTAAAAGGGTTTTCACATGCGTCCCGACTTGTCTGTGCGACTCACCACCAGGTGAACAGTGTGGCAGCCAGAGAGCAGCTGGCTCAGAGTGTCAGGGATCTGACTGCGGCTCTGGCAGAGCGCCACGCTTCACTCACCCAGGCCCTGGAGGCGGCACGGCAGAAGAGGAGCGAGGCATTGGCTGCTCAAGTGGCGGAGAGACGGAGCTTGATGGAGCATGCAGGCCTCATGGCGTTCACCCAGGAGCTGCTGAAGGAACAAGACGCACCCTGCTTCGTGCAGGCTGCCCGGCAGACTCACAACAGGTTGGAGTGCCATATTATTGTCTTTGGATCTGTGCTATGTTTTTGGTTTTTTTGTCATTGCTCTCTATCATTGCTGAATAGATAGATTTCTCAGATTAGATTCACTGTTTCAATGATAGAGATCACAGAACTTTAAACAAAAAGATATTGTACTAGTAGAGAGATAATTGTTATTTAATTGGTTTCTCTGTATTCATCTGTAGTTGCTGTAATAGCTAAATGGCCACAAGATGGAGCTATTAGGTTTGCTATATGAGTTGATCAGCTCTTAGTGAGCATCTTAAGAAGTATCGGTGTGAATGTTGATGTAAAGACAAATTCTCTACAGTTTTCTATACATTTTGTAGTCAGTTAATTGTCTTGCCCATAAAATAACTTCACAGCCAACCAACACTATCTTAAGCTTACCATCCACCCCCTCTCTCCTACATCATGTAACCAACCATCTTCCCCTCACTTCTCTCACTTCAACAGGTTAAATAAATCTATCGAGAACCTCCAGTGTTTTGCTCTGGCTGCTGATCCGTCTTTCAGACACTTCCAGTTGGACGTGTCCAAAGAACTCAAATTACTCACGGAGCTGCACTTCATCCACGGTGAGAAGGGGAGACAAGTGTAGGGGATGGGAGGGCAAGAGTGCAGAGGCAGAAGGAGGAGGAGGAAAAGACAGAGGACAGAAGGAGGAGGGGAGGAAGAGGAAGAGGAAAGAGGGGGCTTCTTGGTGGCTCACAGTGGATTGCATTGTCACAAGTTGGACTCGTGACTATTGTTGCATGTCATCCCCTTTTCTCTTGCTCAAATTTCCTGTCAGCTTCCACTTACACTGCCCAATGAAGCAGAAATGCCATAAAATAATGCTTAACAATAAAATGTGGTTCAGTGAGGGGGAGGATAGTCAAACTATGACAAGCCAAACATTTGAGTGTGTTATTGAGCTTTCAGTGAAAAAATGAAGATCTCACATTCAGCCCGTTATTTTCCCAGCCCCTCTGGCGCCAGTGATTGATACCCAGCGTACACTGGCATACGACCAGCTCTTCCTGTGCTGGCGGCTGCCTCAGGACTCTGTGCCTGCCTGGCACTTCTCTGTCGAGTATCGCCGACGGGGAGTGGTGCCGGGGGGAGGATCCAGAGGTGGGATCAGAGGAGGATTGGCTGCAGCACGCTGGGGCTGGCAGCGACTGGATGAAGTGAATGGGACGAGCGCTGTGATTGACAGGCTGGAGATGGACAGTGTGTACGTGCTGAGGGTGAGGGGTTGCAACAAGGCGGGCTATGGTGAATACAGCGAGGAGGTGTATCTACACACCCCACCTGCACCAGGTGAGACGAAACACTGATAACACTCTCTGATTATCCTAATTACTAGGTAAACTGAGAGGCTTTGACTTTTCTGCTTGGAAACAATCCATGTTGGAGATCCAGCTGGTAAACTACTGCCTAGATGTGAAGTGTCACCTTCCTCTCTCACTTGTAGTGAGAAAATCATAAACACCATGAAGTATTAACAGTCATTTTATAGCTATTTAAAGGGCTTCCTCATGCAGTCTGTCCATATAGATAGCTTCGGTGTGATTTGGCAAGGTTTCCAGTCAGCCACGACCCTCTCTATCTCTCTGCACCCCAGTACAATGGGGCTGAATAGGTGTTATTTTATGAATTTCAAACTGTCAAAAATTCACTCGATCGCGGCAAAACTTATCAAAAACAATGACGCAGACACCCGTCATAATCCACAGCTCCCCACAGAGGCAACAGTTTTGTTTGGGAACTATTTCCTGATGAAGAACACAGGAAAATTGTCTCTATCTGCCTAATCTGTCACTAATTTGTATTCATTAGACAGTTTGAGCTCCACAAACGAATACCCATCCAGCCTCACTGCATCAGGGTGCCAGGAGACCGAGGAGATTGCAGCAGATTGGAAACCTCACCAAATCACACAGAATAATGGACAATGTTTGCCGGTTCTTTTAACTTATACTTTATAACGCCGCTTAAGTCAGTGACAAGATTATGGCCGCCATCAGAATAACCCATTATGCACACATCATTCCAGCCTCATGCATGCCTCTACTACTGTTACTATCAGTCATAATATAAGCATTAGAATTGTTACCATGGTGAAGTGCTTAATAATTCATTCTCTTTTTGTTTTCTGCTCATCCCCATCTTCTTTCCCCCATCTTTCATCTCCCTCCCTCTCACTCTCCACCCATTTCTAACCTACCATCCTCACCCTCCTCCTTCCTGCCATCACCACACCACAGCTCTATACTTACCATCACCATCCTCTCTTAAGCACCTTCCACGCCGCCAACCTACATGCCTCCTACTGAATGTAAGAAGTGCATCCATAACCCATTGTATTGCAGATAATTATCTCTTCCTCCGTCTCTTTCTCTCTCTCCCTCTCTCTTCACGGTCATCCTGTGCCCCTCTCCTCCTCTTCTTTCCGCCCCATCTAGACACCTGCTCACCCCTCTGCCTTCCAATCTCTCTCCCATAACAAGATCTGTCCAAGTCCCGATGAGGTTTGCAGTTTGTTAAGGCATACAGCCTTAACAACATGGATCGCATTCAGATCCTTTTTTTTTTTGTTTGTTTGTTTTGTTTTTTAACTGGTCGAGTTGAGTCCTGCGTGGTCGGTTCATTCCTTGTGTTCCCCTGGGCTTCTTCTCCTTCCTGCTATACTGCGTGTGTTCCCTCTGTAATGGTGCCTCCTTTGGAAAGAATGCATTCCCCGGTTCGCCGAAGCTTCTTTTTTAGATAACCTTCTGCATTTTTACCCCGAGTCGTCAATAAACAGATCAATGTTGTATTCCTTATCTCCTCCGGTGCTCCTTTCTCTGTCTGGAGGAGGTGCATGTTTTGTTCTTTTTTGTTCCTTCTCTCCCACTTTCTCCTCTCAGGTGGTTCTTACTCTTCTCCTTCTTTTCTTTTCCTTATTATTTCCCCACTGTAAACCTGTTCCACTGCCTTTCCCTCTGTTTCACCCAACTCCAACAAAACCTTATTTCTAAATCCCCTAAACCTCATTTTTGAACGCACCTCTCCCTTTGTTTTCCCTCTACCCTCGGTTCTCCTTCTCTCCTCTCTCCCTTGTCTTCCTTCTCTGTCTTTTTCTTCTCCTTTCCCCCTCCCTCTCCCAGTGCTGAACTTTTACCTTGACTCTCGCTGGGGTCTCCATGCCGACCGGCTGGTGGTCAGTAAGGAGCAGCGCTGTGCCCGCAGTGTCCCAGGCCTGTCTCTGCTGCAGGCTGCTGACCACGCCCTCACTTCCTGTCACCTGACCTCGGACCTTCTGGTGGGGGATGTGGCCATCACACAGGGGCGGCATTACTGGGCATGCTCAGTGGAGCCTGGGTCTTACCTGGTGAAGGCAAGTGAAGATGATGCTTCAGCTTGAGATTGTACTAGAAATAATCACCAGAGAAGACACTTATCCTCTTATAAAGTGGCATGTATTTCTACTACATTTAAAACAATTATGAATGGCAGGATGGCTGGATTGGTGCATTATTTTAATATTTGCTGCAAGACACACATCAGGCACAAATCAGTCTCTTTTTTGTATTTTTTTTTTTTTTGCCCATAATCCACCACAAGTTTGAACTGTTGTTGTATTCCTCAGTTTGTGTTTGACCCTTCTGTCGTTATTGAAAAACAGTTCACTTCTGTTTTTTCCTCTGTTCGTCAAACAGGTGGGAGTTGGTCTAGAATCTAAACTGCAGGAGTGGTTTCACCTTCCACAGGACATGGCCAGCCCCCGGTGAGCAGCTAGAATAAAAAATGTAGACCAATTAACCAAGAAATGAATATGAAATAGAGACTGTGTATGATAGAGGGGAGAGGATTAAAATACCGAAAGAGTTTAGGGCTGGGTAATATAGTCAATACGAAATATCACGATACCTTTGAACGAATACTTTGAAATTGAGACTAAACCGTCATTAGTAATGTGGCTATGATGATCAAGCAAGTAAAGGCAAATAATAGGCAGACTCAGAAGAAAAATTGCATCCAATTACTGTAATGGCGCCTTTAAAACCAGGAAAAGACAACACTTATACGATATCATGATATTACAATCCAAAATCCCAGATTATATCCATTCTCACACAATATCATTTTAATATCTTTACATAGTTGTCTGCCTCATCATCATCATCATCATCATCATCATCATCATCTCCAACTGGCTTTTCTCTCCAGCTACGACCCCGACAGCGGCCATGACAGCGGGGCAGAGGACGCACTGGACTCCATCCCGCCCTTCTGCTTCCTCACCATGGGGATGGGCAAAATCTACCTGCCCCAGTACAGTAGTCACCAACACAGTAGCCATGGCAACGGAATTCGAGACCCTATCACCAACGGCAACAGTCCCTCCTCACCCGCGGGCCTCACCTACCCCCTGCCGCCCCGGCTCGGCGTGTGCCTTGACTTTGAGAAGGGCCGCGTCACCTTCTACGACGCCCACTCCCTGCGGCCTCTGTGGGAGGGGCACGTGGATTGCTCGGGCCCCGTGTGCCCCGCTTTCTGTTTCATTGGCGGAGGGGCGCTGCAGCTACAGGAGCTGGTGGCCAATCGCAACGCGGATCAGACCCCGGTGAGAAGGGTGACCATCCAACCCCGTGTCACTAACCTGAATAATAACTGACAGCTGATCTGAGGTCATATAGTAACATGGAATGTAAAGGCAGTTGTGAACTATTTACTCAGCTAGAGCGAAAACTTTAGACATCTCAGCGATTTTGTTTTGTATTTCATTTGTATAAGGAAATGTTTCTATAGCAACAAATATGCAAATGTAATTAAGTTTCTTACATTTTTTGTTACACACTGTTTTGCAGGAAATATTGAATTGCTTACGTAGTGTCTGGTATATCCAACACATACTATGTAATTATATCTTTGATGCTTGCACTTGTAGCGATGCTAAATTGCATACATTTATAAAGCTATTGTAGATACAGCAAAACCCAATGTCATCCTCCCTATAGGAATGTTTATTCTTATGTCATCGATGTTCAATGCTTATTGTCATTTATGTTTCAGAGATATGAACACGATGTGACTTAAAAATGCCTCTATAACTGCTAACTCTGTCTCTAACTTCACAGTTGTTGAGATTTCTTCATTGTTAGCAGATACTTTCCAATTATTCACCCATTTTGATCCCAACCAAAGTCATTGTTTGTTTCGGGGATGTAAATGTGATTGAGTGGTAGATTAGAGGTGGGGAGGAACAATGAGGCAATACTGTAATTAGAAGCTCCAATTATACCTCTGCTGCACAGCTAATCACTGGTTTCTGATGGTTCTGTTTGTGCATTGCTATTTTGTATTTCAAATACATGAATCTGATTTATGTGTGCGTGTGTGTATGTGTGTGTGTGTGTGTCTGTATACTTGTGAATGTGCATGTGCCTGGGTGTGACTGTTTGACTGATAACCACATTGATTCATCAGCTGATGGAAATTGATGAAAAATTGTTTTCACTCAAACAATATTTTTGATTAGTTTAACCTGGCTTGATTGTAAGTTAATGAGCAGAGCTTCTTATGAAATGATTAGCAGATTTGAATCCATGTAAACCTCACCTGCTGGCAGAATGTTTGCAAAACAAAATGAATTAAAGAAATAAACGCTGAATAAATGCAAATTGTTTAAATTATGACAACAGTCTCTGTTTCCCTTTGTCGTGGTTTCTAGTTAGCGTTTTTGTTTAATTTAGTTTCCAATTTGCCTCAACATTGTCATTTTTTTTTTTTTTTTAACCAACTTCACTGTGAGAGATGGTCAACACCGTCGCCACTAGGGTGCAGCAAGACATTACAGAAGCTCCTAGAAACCCCCATCCCATTAAACACATCAAACAGACAAGAGGCTCTGTAGCTGTGACAATGGCCTCTATATAACATATGTTGTAAACCTGGAAAGATGAGGGTTTTGCACTCTTCCTATAAAAAGACTTCTTCTTCTAGGATAGGTCACTTAACAGACCAAGATTTTGAAATGTGCACTGAAATGTGCTGTTTATGCTGTGTGGCGAACGACCCGTCTGAGGAGCTTAGAACGGATAAATCAGTATCATCTTCCAAATCACCTCTTAAAACTCACTTTTATAGATACGCTTTTATGTATCTTTTACTTTTATGTGTCTTTTAAATGTCTTTGACCTCCCTTTTTATGTTTTACTTTTTATGTTTCCCTCTTTGCAGAACTGCCGCTTGCGTTGCTTACATTTGCTTTTCCCTGTGTGATTTTATCCTTTGTTTTGAATGTACTTTTTTTAAAAAGCCCTTTTGTAACTGTGAAAGGTGCTATAAAAACAGTGCCAACTTCTAACCTTATACAGGATTCAACCACACTTTGATTCTGGCCCGTAGAGAAGAGAGAAATTTTGTACTGCCTGAATCACATGCACTGATAAATATGGTGATCAATCAATCAATGGAAACACATCACACACACCACACCCTAATACATGCTGGGGTGCCAGACAGCCATAAAAAATGAAAGTAGGCCATTCCTGCCAAGTTTGTGAACACCACAGACACACAGCAGTGCTTCTAAATGATGGGTTTATATGAGAAATGTGTAAAGCATAAATTCAAACTTTTTGTTCACACACACAGAAACGAGCGATGAAATTTTCACACACACCCATACATATATGTATATATATATAAGATACTCACTTTTTACCCTCTCCTATATCACAAGGGTTTATCTTGGTAATGAGAAAAGGACGCCACCTGTTGGTTAACCACAACTAATAACAAAATATAAACTCAGCACCAACTTAATACATAAAGCTCCCACCCCATAAATGTTTAAATCTCTGAGTTTGCATGATAGGAAATTATATGCTTTTGTAATTTTATATGTATCGCAAATCCAGTGTCTGACTGTGAGATTCTTGCTCCGCGAAACAACCTTGTGTGAGAATAATGAACAATAATGACCATCTGCTTTTGATACAGACATTAACACCTCACATGTGTGGGCGCTTAGCATTCTTTATGTAGATGTAATGTAAATCGCCACAGTTTACTTTTTATGAGCTTCGATATGAAAATCCACATATGTGTTTAATCGGACCCATATTCAACAGGAAACCATAGGCTGATTTTGGGTTTGCCTCAACCACAAAGGGAAAATAAAAATGCAGAAATAAAAGGGAATTGAGAGGGGAAAAAAATAATAAAGTCCATAGCCTTGACACAAGCCAAGGTTCTTTTAAATGTCCTAATACACACAGATAAAAAATACTGCCTCCGCCGGGAGGTTTATCTCTGATCCCCCATGATATAGAGGGAGAGGAATGCACTGTAAAGTATGAATATAGCATAGCCCCTCATCCCCCATCCTACCCTACACGACCCTCCCTTGTGCTTGCTGCACCTTTCTTCTTTAGTCCAAATCTGTAACAGATTGGGTTTAGTCTGACTAGAGGTATGCAGCCACAACACCACATGTAGGGGTCTACATAATCCCTCCACTAAGTATTAAGCACACAGCATGGGCATTCTTTTTAAGACCTGGCAGGAATTACCAATACATAATCTCCACGATCATCATTTAGTATAGTTCAGAGGGAGAGACTGGGGGGAGGGAGTCATCTGAACTTATGAAGGGCCTCGGAGCTATAGAGCCTATGAGAGACGTAGTGCGCTGTGCCATCTGGAGAACACATACTAGGGCTCAGTCGGCTGGAATGCTCTAGCCCGACTGTCTTAAATAACACGAAGTGAAACTGCACATTCAAAAGGCTTAATTTGTTTGTTGTAGTATATATATAGCCAAGAGTGGAATGCATTGTTTACGAGGAACCTGCTTAATACTGCTCTGCTGAGTCAAAACCATTATCATGGATCTCTGTGACGGAGGCCCGCAGTTAGAATTAAGTAGATGCGGGAGGAAGAGGGATAAAAAGAAACATGAATATGTAATGTGTTTATGGCACAAGCTCAGTGTTTGATTTGATAACTACCTCCTACACTTCATAGCACTGGAATTTCCATTTGATTGGAAATGTGAACTAGTTACTAATTTTCACTGGCACATGTGAGCTGCGACACATGAGGACACAATGCTAATTTAATTTTATGATCCACTTCTTCTCACCGCTTCATTGTCTCACCGTTTCTATTGTCCGGTGGAATTGCATCACTTTTTTTTTTTTACTCAGTTTCCTTGACCTTTAAATTTAATAAAGCTGCTCTGATATTATTCTTCCAGACATGGCCACTGCTGAAACATTTATGCTTCTCTTTCTAATCCATCCATCCACCCATGAGACTGAAGTATTAATAATATACATCTCCCTGGTTTTAACACATTGATAATCTGAATAGAGGAAGTGGAAAAAAAAAAAATCAATCAGCTAAATGTTGGCTAAGAGGATTTGAGGGGGCATAGCAGGGCCATCTTCCTTCACTATAATAAATGAGGGGTGACAGTAATGCTAGACAGAGCCCATATGGCCACATACTGTAACCTAGTGCACTGTAGCGGCGAGAGGAAGTGCAGGGCTAATTCACTTTAACATTTACACTCCAGTGGCATATCCTTTTGTATTGGATTTGTGCACTGCATTTTGTTTCCTGCGTCTAATGATGCAATGTGTATTACACAATGAAAGTGCAGGTTATTTCACAATCCAAACAGCATACATAATAGGACTTCTACCAATTGGAGTGCCTTGTGATATCAGGCATTAACGTTACCTAAAGACTCAAATGAAAAACATTGATATCCCATTCCCATGATGTCATTCTGAACCCAGAGAAGAAGTCTGAGGCAATCTTTAAGGGTTTAACAAATGAAAGCGGGACAAGGCGACCACCTCCCACAGTGAATTTATCAAACTATATTAAATAGCCTTTGGCCTTGGGGTGTAGCTTTAAGGCTAGTGTAACCTCAGATATATGTCTTTACACTCTGCCTATAACTCATAACAACTAGGATGTTATTATTTCCATAAATCTGAGGTGTGGAAAAGCATTTTGGGGAGAGTAATGATACAGCGTTAACACAAACACATGGTGCAAGTGGGTGTGGGACCACTACACAATGGTAAAAACGCCATTTTTGATCGAGTTTTGCGCACTATGTGACACATCGATACAGTAATTCAGTCCGGCAGTCCAGCAGGCAGGCAGGCAGGAAAGCAGGCAGGAAAGGCCAGTGCATATTTTGAGTGGTTTTCCATCTTGGTTAAACATGCTGAGCTGGGCTCCAGCAGCCCCTGCACAGTTAAAATTCCAGGTCCCTGAAAAGCAAAAGCCAAAGCAAATCAGAGCATCAACAGGGGATCCGTAAACCACACGTGTTTCCTGGACGGCCCTGTCAAGACCAGCTGTGCATACATCAGCCTCGATGCTCTGTCTGTGCAGTTCGCTGAGATGGATGGACATGAAGGCAGAGAGAGAAGAAAACACAGAAAGACAGACAAAGAGAGAGAGAGGTGATGACAGATACCAGTGGAAGTATACCAAAAGTAAAGTGGAAGGGAGGAAGAAGGGAACTGGACGTATTTGATCTGTGAAAGAAAAACA
The DNA here is from genome assembly GCF_902150065.1 of Myripristis murdjan. Lineage (NCBI taxonomy): Eukaryota > Metazoa > Chordata > Actinopteri > Holocentriformes > Holocentridae > Myripristis > Myripristis murdjan. The sequence continues at coordinate 13,576,478 of NC_043990.1, forward strand.
GTCTGGCCGTCTGTCTGAAGTCTGAAGGCTCTTCGTCCTGTGTGTTACCATGTCAACACTTGGCCCACCCTGGCCCCCCACCTCCATGCCTGCTCACCTTCCAAATGCTCACGAAGTTAAGGGGTTAAAGGTTGGCAGGTGCCTGAGGGGGCTGCCAGCAGCCTGTGGGTCATATTTCTGAGAGGTCGAGCAGTGGGGGGAAGGAGACAATATGGCCAGTGTCCAGGGCAGGACGTGGACTCATCAATGCAGACCAGCAGTGTGGCCTAATCAACTTCATCTATGGGTAGTGACAGACAGCCACGGCTGCCTGAGATGGCCACAATCAGCTTTCAGGGTATTACCTACAACCCACCACAAATCCATAATCCTTGAATCTTTGACCTTTCACATTTTCAATATCAAGTCAATGACAGTGACGAATGTGCAGTGCATTTGCATGATCAGTTGGTGTGAAGCACCTATTTCAACTTCAAACACAATGCCAAAGTGTTGTTACAGCTGCTGAAATAATTAGTAGGTGTATGTATGCATGCAATTAGGGACATACGGTGCATTAATCAAATTCTGCAATTAGTTTCAATGTAAATCAGTGAGCCTTTTATTGTAATGGCAATTTATAGTAGGGATAGGCCAATATATCGCCAAACTATTAGTGCAGGCTGACATCAACTTTAACATGCAATAGCAGTATGGGTCTTTATTTTCACTGCTGATATTTGACTAATTGTGACATTGGCACTTGTGCAACCTTTTTGTCCTCGGTATGTGCCACTTAATACAGCTCTAAAATTAGAAACACAGAGTAAAACTAATATGATATTTTGTTTAAAAAGCATTTATCTTATCATTTATCTTGCATTTGTATTATTATTCTTATAAAAATGCATATTGGTATGGATATTGGCATACCCTGTTATAGGTGGGAGGATATTGGCATCAGCCTCAAAAAACATACTGGTGCATCTGTAATTTATAGACAGCATATTGATGTATGCTTAGATGACTGAACCCCTGTGATTTTCTGACCTTAAAAACCAAATCTAATCTGGTAGAAAGAGAGAACATTGCCAGCATAATGAGTGTCTAAAGGCAATATCCTGTATGCAGTCAGCGATACCCAGATTCATCTACTGGTCTTAATGAGTTTTTGCATATAACTGCATGTTCTTTTTGGCATGTTTGGCATGCTATTGCATGCTCCAGTTACTCCAAAGACCCTCATTATATCAATGAACTGAATCAATAATGTCTGCTGTTTCTACATCCAAATCAATGTTGTGCTGGCAAGAGAGGAAGATAATTTGTAGCACTCTATGTTGTGCACTTGATTGTACTCAGGCAGTAATCAGATGAAGTTCACCTATAGCTACTATTACACCCTCAGACCTGAGCTAAGGCATCAGATATATCAAAGGAAAACGGCCCAGTAGGCAGTCAAGCCTAGTAGACAGAGTTCCCCTCCTCCTCCCATTACCACCCATTATCTAAACAGAAGATGAGATCAGTTTATTCCAGTCTAGACATGTAACCCTACATCATTGGCCCCTTGCTGGATGCACTGCACTGACCCACATTCACCATTTATAATCAATAACTCCTCAGGTCCCGTGCTCAGACTCGCCTATCTGATGTTGAAGGAAATTGCACAGTCCAATTTAAAATAGCCCAGGGGGGACTTTCATAACCATGTGCCAATTAGTTCCACTGTCAATAATGGTAATGCTAAAGGACATTGTGTTCCAGGGCGAAGGGAGAGGATAGATAGAGGGAGGAGGGAGACATCATCAAGCTTATGCCCGTTGTTCATTGTTAATGGCTGTTACACTGACAAGAGGCATTTGATCAGACACACACACACACGGGGGCTGTGTGTGGATGTGGTTTGAGGGGGTAGTGGTATGGGGCAGAATTATACACCCATGAAGATAATCAGTAATGACGTCTTATAAAGGTCAACAAACAAAGCACTAGTGGGACAAACACAGGCCTGTGATGAGATTCATTAGGACAGCATGGAGAGCAAGGGAGCGAGGAGACGAGGGAGGCACATTCCTGCACCGTTTCACCGCGGCCGTCACAGCAGCAGCCGAAACAGGTGTGTGCTTTCACTCAGGGCAGCGGGGGCAAGACAAGTGCCATTCTCACATGGCTCAAACTGGTCACACTTGACCACACTCTGACCTTACACCCACTTGAGTAGCCTAAGACTTAATGAAGTAGGCCTTGAGTACTGCAGGGGTCCCGCAACCATTATCTCAACAATTTAACACAGACTCTGGCTGTCCCTAGATGATCTTGGCTCAAGGATATTTATGAACAGTCTGACTATCGGAGCAGGAACATTCAGACACGCCGCCTGAGATTGCGGGCCCCCTGACAGGCTGCGTCGCTTGCTTGAACCTTGACGCATGTAGGAGAGTACCGCCACGCATGTCTGAAAGGTCCCGTCCTACTTGAGGCCCCACTAAAAGTATTCCCTTTTTTGCCCCAAACTAGTGACGTCCGTGCAGCCTGGATACGGTGACACACTGTTAGTCACTCCAGCCTGGGCACAAACACATCCACACACACGTCTCATGACAGCCTCGCACACAGTTAAGGTCTCCAGCTCAGGAAACAGAGGGTTCCTGTTTTTGAGTCCAAGCTCTATTGTTATTTTAAACATCCCTCTGACTGTACATGCCCTCTCTCTCGCTCTTCTCTTTCTCTCTGCCTTTCTCCATCCACTTGAGATATTACACAATACTTATCTAGCTAAATCTCTATCCCTAATTTGCTCTTTAATACCACAAAGTCTTATCTGGACCTCTCACTCTGCTAATATTGACATAACCAGAGAGATAGAGTCAACACAACTCTCCATTACCACTTTTCCTGTTTTATCTACACCTCTTATCTTCTCTCTGGATGGAGTCGAGTCACCCCAGTCACTCTTCTTTTTGCACTTGAGCATCAAGTATCTCTTCTTCCATCACGCTGTGTCCACCAGGCCCTGCCTCTCTCTCTCTCACTCTCTCTCTCTCTCTTTGTCTGCAATTCTGAGCTCACTCCCTCTGGTGGGAACCGAGGAGCTGTATGCGGTATGTTGCGCAGTCGAAGGTGTTAGGGGATTGGAGAAAAGTCTGGATAAGCAACAGCTGGATTTAATGCACCATTAAGGTCATTGGTTGTTCAAGCTGCACCTGCAAATCCCCTGATTTCACCCCCTTTCTAAACCTCTCTCCTCTGTCTGCTCCCTCCCCTCCTCCCCTCTTCCTCCTCTCCTCTCCTCTCCTCTCTCTTGCCCTCTCCTCTTTCCTCCACACAGTTGGTCACCCTTTCTTTTCATTCCTGGCCTCTCAGCTTTCTCTGTCTCTCGCCCTGTCAGCTATGAAATCCCCCCTCCCTCTCTCTCTCTCTCTCTGGCTCTTTATCTGAAGTAACTGCTGCCTTTTGCCTCACCCCTCTCTCCCTGTAGTACCCCACTTCTCCGGCTATGTGTCCGTCTCCCTCCACGCAATTCTCTCTCTCTCTCTCTCTCTCTCTCTCTCTCTCTCTCTCTCTCTCTCTCTCTCTCTCTCTCTCTCTCTCTCTCTCTCTCTCTCTCTTTCAGGGCCCCTCCCTCTCCCAGGCTGTTGTGTTGTGTCTGCCAGGCCTTCTCGGCTAGAGCACAGGTTTCCTGAGTACTGGAACGGAACAGGAGCTGGCAGGGAGAAACACTGCCAGCTCCTGTTCCCACTGAGCGTCACACACAGTCACACTGCTACTCATACTGATGCAACACAGGCACGACAGAGCACATGCCATGCTGTATCTAATGATGCAGCGGAAGGTAAACCCTCCTGGACTCAGTTTACCCATCAGACCATCAGTGGCATGGAGAATACCAACCCTGACAACCTGATAGACACATTGATCATTATTTTGTCTGACATGTTGCTGCAACTTACAATTATTTCCATTATCAGTTAATCTATGTGTTATTTTTTGATTAATTTATTAATAATTTCATCAATCAAATGTAAAACATGCTGAGAAATACCCATCACAAGGTTTCAACATTGTTTACTTAGTCTGATTAGCAGCCAGGGTAACCCAAAAGTTTTCATTAAAAGAATAAATAAATAAATAAAATAAACAATAGCATTTGTGAAGCTGTAACCAGCAAATGTTTGGTATTTTTACTTGACGCTTACTTGCTTTTCAAAATTATAATTGATTAATATTGTATGGCTTGTGTAATTGATTAATCAGTGAATCATGTCATCACCAGCGTTGTAATGATCATGAAGTTCACAGTTTACCCACATTTTTTAATTTGCTGCTATGTTCTAGCCTGGATCCATCGGTGTACAAGCAAATGCACAGAGAGCTATACAGACACACACATACTCTTCTTCACTGTCAGGAAAATCAATAAAACATAAAATAAATATGGGCAGACAGTTATAGCCTCAAACAGGCCCAGAGATGTCGACTATTTTACAGAGCCTCAAACTCATGCACAACATACAGCATCCAGAAACCTGCACTGCAAGCTCAGAGAGATAATTGTTGATTTCTGCATTTATTTATCAAGACTTCCACCCTCTGCAAATAGACGTAACCGCCCCTCCCCACTACCTTACGCTCTTACGTATCACACTCAACATAAACAGAAGAAATAGGCTTTCCCTCTCTGGCAGGCGTGCACATCATCACTTACACTACAAACACTGAGTGCAGACAAACATAAACACCAGCGTCCCAAGAATAACTCTCCATTTTTCCAGAAGAATGATGTTTATGTCTCAGTGGCTCTTTAGTGTCTCCCCTGCTCCAGCTAAGTGAATGATGTTTACGTTTCCCACTCCTCCTGATTTCACTCTGGAGAGGTCCGTGCCCCCCTGTGCCCTGCAGTCACCCCGGGTTCACCTCTCTGAATGGACGGATGTGACCCATAGCACCTCAGAAGACATTGAGATCTACTAACACTGCGCTCCTGGTGTTGCTGGATTCCATGCTTTGGCACAACATCAGTATTTATAGACAGCTCTTCGCTGGTGGTAATGGTAAGGTAATTTTCATAATGGCTTTTCTAAATTAAGAGTATGAGACGGAGAAACAATTAGGGGGCTAATGTGTGTTAAAGCTTGACTAGGGGCCTCATTAAGGACTCAGTCAAAACAGATGGCTCCGTGTCTCTCACAAGACAGGCTACTGGTGGGTTAATCCATCAGCAGGCTCGTACAGTGCTTTTTATAGCTGAGCCTGCCTCCTGAGACACAAGTGTGATGCAGACAGACAGCAGCTGTATGAAGATGTAGTGTGTGACGCGTCGCCTGCTTCAGCACACACACACACACACACACACACACACATGCACACACAACATCCATAACAATTATTTTACCCTGATGGAAAGAGTTTATGTGCTTCTAATCACTGGCTGCCCATTCATCACCCTTTGGTAGTATCTTATTAGTCTTGTAGTTAGAGAAGACTTCATTTCCCATAATGCGCTTCCGCTCTGTACGTCATAACGCTGCGCAGAGCTGAGCTGGCATATGAGAGACGGTGAATAGCGAATTATTCCGACTAAAATTGATGTATTGTCATTCCTTCAAATTACATGTACGACTATTTTTTTTTTTTTTTGCTAAACACATCCGCTATGCTGGCATGTTGACGAGCAGCTGTCTTTCTCGTACTTTGTAACACAGTTAACTTTCCGGTGCTTTGCGGCTAAAGCTAAGCTAAGTGGGAGCTAACGTAAGCTAATTTGGTTTAGTAAGTCGGCTTTAGTGGAGTTTCTGCACATTTGTGACATTTTGCAGAAAGCCACATCCTCAAGTGGTGAACTTTGTGCGTTTTTAATCCATTGAATGGCGAGCTACCTAGCCATGATGCACTTGTCACTGTGAAAAGTTGTGTTATAGCTGCGTTTTCCGTCCGGATGTGGCTTGCCATCACACAATGACAGTCCTTTTTCCCTTTCAGGTTGTTTACCGGCTTGTCCCTGATCCTCTGAGCCTGCGGAGCTCATCATGACGAAGCTGCTGGAGTGGGTGGGCGGCGTGCTGGTCCTGGGCGCCGCCTGGGCGCTGGTCACTTTCGACCTGTTGGATCTGAGCCTGCCACAGACTTACAAGGAGGTAGCCTGGCCCATGCCCCTGTACCTGTTGGTGACGTTTGGCTGCTACTCCTTAGCCACTGTGGGATACCGGGTGGCCACCTTTAATGACTGTGAGGAGGCAGCGAAAGAGCTCCAGGAACAGATAAAGGAAGCCAAAGAGGATCTGAGGAAAAAGGGCCTGAAGATTTAAAAAACAAAAGACTGTCTTGAGCCATTTTGAGAGACTCAAGGGAAACACAAAAAACGTTTCTTGTCAGTGTCACCGCTTGTGATGTCATTCAAAATGATGAGGCTCAAGGTGTGTGAATGTCAGCATCCGTCTTTTTTTTTTTTTTTTCCCTCGTTACTTTCTCACCAGCAAATATCTGATCCGAGCATCAGTCACTGAAAATGTTTCAGCATTTAGTTTTGAGACTAGAGTCTGAGTCACTGATCTGTTAGAGATTAGATATCGATTGTTTGTACTTGAAGAAATGGCAAATGTAAGCAGGACTAGTGGGTTATTTTTTTTTATTTAATCTAAACTAACAACAAAGGCAGCAGTTTGATTAAAAAATTGAATTGTTGCACCACCAGTTAAGGACCTATTTGTTATTCTAGCTGTGGTGTTTAATGCTTTCTAAATTATTCTCTGTAACAAGTTGGTCACTGTGAAATGCCAGACAATGAAATCCAAGGTTCATGCTGGCACAGAGCCCGACTAAAGGCTCATTTCATAGGGAATTGTAATATGTGGTCTGCCTACCTGACTCCAGAAAGGGTATTATGTAGATCAAGTTGTTTGTACCCAGAGATTGTTGCTTGTCTGTATGTATGAGTTTGATTTTTTTTTTTTTTTTTTTTTTTTTTTTAATCTCTGAAGCTGTGTACATTCCATTGTCTGATTCCAGACTTGTGCCCCGAGGCTTTTGCTGTAACTGAATAAAATTACAGTCTGTTTTCCTCATTTTTTTCTCCCTGTAAATGTTTGCGTGGGTTGGGGGGCTGGCAGGGGCTGGGAGGTATGTGAGTGACTCCTTGCACACTGTATATGATGAATGTCTTCTCAAAGCATGAACTGCATCGCCTGGAGGGCTTTATATCAACTGCTCAATAGCTCCCACTGTGCAAGAGACAGATCTCCTTTGTCTCCTTTTTGAAGTTAACATGAAATATACATTATATGGCATTTCCCTTTTCCCTTACAGAGGTTTATTTCAGTCAGAATGTGTAAGCTAAGTATATAGTTAAAGAGAAATTCTGATTTTAGCAAGTGCAGCTCTTTGTCAGCCTTAGAAGCCCATCTACGCTCATTTTCAGTGAGCCCTGCTGTGCATAAACAAAGCATAGCCTGGCCAAAGGCATTATTATAGGGTTTCAAAAGCTCCCGTAACTTCAGAACAAATGCAAAAGAGTTGGCAGTTCTCTGAGTGCAAGATCTGCCTGTTGTGCAGTTTGGCTGCAGCCCCATCATGCCTTGCAACGTCACCCCCCATGAATATCTGCAAGCTGTTGCGAGAGCAGACTGGATGAAAGGCAACCTGTGATTTACCAAAAAACCTTCTAGTCTGGCAATTACACCAAAGGCTTCCCTTGGTAGGCAGTTATGTTCTTACTCATAGCCACATGTGAAATAGTTAATCACTTTTTTGTCACCATTCTCCCCAAATCCAACTTTGAAGATATCCATCTGTTCAATTATTTTTTTTTTCCTCAGGCTGTCTGACAAAAGCAAAAATTAGGATAGGCCTAAGATGTGGTCTGTATATGATACACGTGAAGGTGTTGGCCTACTTCTGCCTCACTTGTGTGCACATACAGTGTAAGCATCATGAACAATTATTATTTTTTGTGTGTGTGCTTTTTTGTTTTAATCCCTTGTCTCAGACTAAAATAGCCGTGATCCCAGACAGCCTTTAAAATTTACAAAATAGCGATGTAAGTGTAATCTTATGCACAGACTGGGATGTGTGTGAAAGCTGTCCCATTAGAAATGACCTCTTGCATACTCAAGCTCTTTTTAAATCCCCTTGCATTTTGTTTACAGCCCCAGTGAGTGGATTACCATCACCACTGCTGTTTGTTTCATAAGAGGCGGTTTTCACAAGAGAGGATGTGCTTGATATAGTACAGTAACTTGAAGCACTGAGCCAAATCCATAATAATGATTGCATAGTAATTCCGTATCTCTGCCTGCATGCTCACTTGGCTTGGAGGTGAGAGGTTTGCCCCTCTGGAGAAAAAGCTGTGCCGCACTGTCTTTGCATTTCAATGGATTTTTCTGAAAGATTCGCTGCTCACTACTTTGAGACGAGTTATTGGGGTGCATCATTTTAGCAGAGCGGCAGTAACAGGCCTTCAAATGTGTTTTGAACGCTGTGGCTGCTAGGTATTGTGAAGGGGGAAAAAAAAAACTAAATTGAAAAATGATGATCTTTTGTTGTTTGTTTTAACTTTTGTGACATTGACAGTCTGCTGCAGGTCTTGCATTCAAGTTTTGGAGGTGTCATCATTTCTTTTGAAGTAATTCAACAATTTCAAAAAAAACAAAAACAAAAACAAACAAACAGAAGAGAAGAAGACAATCAACACAAAAACCTTCAATTACATCAAAGATTGAGGCTTGCTTAATGTGAGAACATATCAAACTGCGTCCCAGTGTAGGTGTGGGCACCAAATCTGATAAGAAACAGACACCTCAAATAGGCCAACCTTTGTCCCACATATGATTAAGTGTTATGAGTCACCTGGGGTTATACAAAAACCTGACCTGCAGTATCAAGTTTAAGTTTTCCAAAGTTGAGATTCCACCGTTTTGAAGATGAGAAGCTGATTTGTTCTGAGCTGTTTGAATAATTCATTTCTTCTTGTATCACAAAGTGGTAAGTTCTGTATGCTTCTGCATGTGTCAAACTCATCTTACACCCCTTAGTGACATAACATGCCTAAAATCGTCTTTGTCGTAATCGTGGTTTTTGTGCACGTATTCTTTTTCTTAGCGGTGGGGTATGAAAGCCATTTACCAGCATTTCATGATTGGTCTGTCTGGCTTTGGCAGGAGATGATTTGACAGTCAGGGAGGCTGAGAGTGATGACTTATGTGCACAGACCGTTCTTCACCCTCTGCTCTGAAGTGGCAAGGTGAGAGGCATCAGACAAAGTGCGAGCGGAGCTGAAAATCAGGAGCAAACGTAACGGGGACAGAGACGGAGAGAGCGAGGGGGCCAAGTCGCGGGGTCGCGCCCGCAGCATGGCCCCACCGAGACCTTGAGACACTATAAAAAACCTTTGCTGCAGACAGTCAGTGACACTGCTGGGAGCAAATCCATCCACACAGGCCGAGCACCAAGACTGAAAGATGATAGGTTATCATTTTTCCTCACAGAAAAGAGTTTTTCCCACCCACACATTTCACAGCAAAACCTCAAACCCATTTAGAGATCTCAAGAAGGAGGGAAAGAGAGATGGCGTTAGTCATCGACGCCAGAGAACTAGGAGAAATGGGATATGGCGAAATAGCAGAATTGGAGATATAAAAGGAGTTAACAACAAAAATGACAGGAAATTAAAGTAGCATAGATAGATAGATAGGCAAAAGATGGGAAATAGAATGAGAAAACCATAGAGAATCAAACGGAGAGAGTGAGTAAGTGACATGGATGGGAAACCAAAGCATGAGCTGGAAAACGAGACAGATGACCCTGACAGAGGCGACGGCTGAAAGCGTGTGACAGGACTTTTTTGGGAAGCGGAGACCACACCCCAACCACTGGCCCATGGCAGGAGGCCAGGATGTGCCCTGATTGGAGGGGAGGCTCCAGTGCAACACACTGTACTTGTTGACAGTGACCAAGGTGTTGCCCTTCCCATCAGCCCCCTCTGACCTGCCCCTCTCTGTCATCTAAAGCCATTAGCAGGGAATAAAAGCTTCTGAACACTCAGGCAAATTCAATCTGCACATACAATGCATCGGATGATGTGAATGAGACTGAAATGTCACGTACGGGTCAGCCGTTGCTCTGGCATTGCTCAAAAACAGCTGCTTCTGATACTAAAGGGACGTTGGCTTCCCATGTTTGGGCAGGAGTGAAGGTTATAAAAGCTACAAATAACTACAGTAGCATTAGGTAACCTCCCCGAGGCCCTGTAGTGCAGATAGTCCTGGCTCCTCCGAGTGGGTTAACATACGTTGGCAGGCAGTCTGGGACCGGTCGTCATGCGTCCTGCTGATAGGGAGGCCTGACTCAGTCCAGAGACACAGAGATAGGCCAGCTGGCCATGCCAAGCTGGCTCTGCTGCCCTCTGAAATGTGGTGCTGTCTTGCTGCGTCGCATGGCCTCCTCCCAAGTTTTACTGTCACATATATCTTGGGGATCATTTGAGGTACTATAAATGCATATACATTGAGTCAAGTGTTGTTCATCTCCCTCTCCGCTCTATAATTAAGTATATAAAATGCTTGTGCACTGTGACTTTGGGTCTTGCTCTCCTTGCCGTTGCTTGTAATTGTTTGTAATGATTTCTGAATTTAAGCTTGCTGTAATCACTGTATTCTGGATGCACTGGATGCCCAAACTGTAATGTAAGTGTAATTTTATCAAGCCTGTAGTTAAAGCTATTGTCCCCCGGATGCTCTCAGTGTTTGCTGCAGTCATCTCAGGGCTGCCCTTAACATTTACTGAAGCATTTTTTACACATGCTCCCCATTGGTGTTCACATTTGCTCAGGCCAGGACGCTGAACGAGTGAGTAAATAAAAAGGATTGTCTCCCCTCTACGAGCTGCTATTCAGTGGAGCCTCTTCTAGGGGTCAGCCGGTTAAGGGGGTCTGTCCACCGGGCTAATTTACGACCATCCCTTTGAAAACACGGGGGAGTTGTGAGGCTGTGGCACCAGTTTTTGGTGCTACAGCTGTTTTTACTGTCACGGCCGTAAAGCTCCTCTGGGAAGGGAGAGACAGGAGAAGGAGAGATGAGAACAATGGCTTGTCATGCAACATGGAGCGACTCTTGAGAGGAGCAGGGGATCATGAGAGATGATTACAGAGGGAAGAGGAGGGGGGCGAGGACAGGGTGGAGGCTCACCATAAGGATGAGATAAAGACAGTAGTGGGATCACACCTGTGTATTTAGTCTCTCTGCCAAAAGGCAAGCCGATTTAATGATAAACATCGCACTCTCTCCCTCTCTGCTGTCTCTCTCTATTGTTGTCTTTCCTGTCACTGTCTGCCTTGGCCTTGATTCTCTTCAGCTCCTGTCACATTAGTACATCTGAGCCATTATCTCGGCTATTGGCTCCGATGTGGAAATCTTTCCGGAGTAATAAAAAGAAGCAGAAGTGGGTTGGGTTTTCCGTTGGCCTTTTAGAGCCCACATCACCTTTAGCTCCATTATGAGTGGAAAATGGAGGATCTCAGCACTCTCATGATATCAGGAAACTGTTGAAACAGATGACAGGAAAAAAAACAAAAAAAACAAAACAAAATACAAGAAAGCTGATCTGGTTTTCCAAAAATATCATTTTTATTTCACATGAAAATTTCACATTTAGCATATTTATCAAACAGGTCTTTTTATATAATCTTCTATATATATACATATGATACACTTTTGTTTACTTACACATGTACAAAATAAGGTAACAAGAATTCTGAAAAAAAAAGAAGAAAAAAAAAAAGATTGACTTCAATGGTAGTCATACTCATGTTGTGCTTTGTTGTTCAAGCCAGCCTGTCGGGTGAAGTTGTGCTTGGCAACTCGGTTGGATGCCGTGCCTTGTCTGTGGTGAGATGGTTACAAAGAGGACACTCTCCTTCAAAAATAGACGCCCAAAATCTGACACATTCATTGTGAGAGCTGATTCAGGCGACGACGGTCACTTGACTTAGCCTCCGAATGAATTATGAGCTTGTTTTTCGTGTTGGCAACTGGGGTTGGATACATGAAGGAAAGCACCGTAATACTACAGCAATGCATCCTGTAGTGAGGAAAAAAAAAAAAAAAAAAAAGATTCAGGCTGTTTATATTGGGTCAGTTTAACCAATACAGGGGCGAGATTCAACAAATCAGAGAAGTCCAGCCTCCCTTGTAGCTACACACAACATATCAGTGTTTGCTTTTGGCAGAATAACAATTTTTGTCTCTTCTTTTCCCACTCAGTCTCCCCCCTCGCATTCACTCTCTTACTCTCACCAAAACACACACATTTTCCCTTTCACACAAGTACTAGCTCTACTCAGAGAGAGAGAGGAAAAAAAAGCTCTCCCTGTTGCCAACAGTAAACATTTCATTTCTTGAACATGTGGTATATACAGTGAAACTTCTCAGCTGCAAATGTTATAAATTATCTTCACAGAATGTACACATAACACCTGTCAGCTCCATGTAGTCATGTCCCTGTGTGTCACCGCGGCTCCGTTCACACAGCAGCTGAAAGTGACCCGGCTGTGATTTTTTTTTTTTTTTTTTTTAAATCAAATCTCATCTTTTCTTGCCTGTTCACATTCATCTTTGCATGTGGCCCGTTCTCTGACATCAGTGTGGACAGATCGGGGCCATGACCCCACATTTACAACACACATGCTACTGAGCAACAAAAATAAAAATGTCATTACAGTTCGTCATCACAATTGATAAAATGGTGATGCAGGGATTCATTTCTTCAATTGTTTGCTGTGGTGGCAGCTGTTCAGGAAAAGAATGTCCTATAAATTTATTACATTTGTAACCTCCTGCCTTTGTCATTGTTGTTGCGATCCTCGTGTTTTGTTTTGTCCACCACTGATGAAAATGAACAAATAATGACCCTTTGACAGATGTGAGCGCGCTCAAGTGGGCAAAAAATCATGAATTCTGATCTGAGCTTTCACGCAGCCATCACACATGCATATCTGATTCAGGATTTTGGACGAAAGAGGCCCAAATCAGAATTGAAAATGTCAAGATTTTGTGTGTTTTTTGGCTGTTCGCATAACAAAAAACAAAAACAAAAAAAAACAAAAAACAAAAAAATCAGATCTAGGCCACTTTCTACTGGCTGTCTGAACGTAGCATGATGTCAGTGTGTGTGTGTCTGTATTTGTATGTACAGCTGTTATGTAGTGTATGTTTGTGTGTCTGCATTGTGCAGTATAGTGCTACAGTATATAAGCACATGGTCGAGTTTGCAAAGGAATGGTAGTCATGAGAACAGCCCCTGCGTTTGTCAATGCTACATTTAGAGAAAATAATCACTTGCGACATCAATGCCACTCAATACCATCACAATAACAATACAACAAACAGTACACAATACTCAAGGGTGGATTAGTGTACAAGTTGGAAAGATGACTGATCTTTGGCTCATTAGGTAAACAGTCCTCTTTTTTTCATTTCAACGTTGATTTATGTAACATGAATTTTTATCGACATCATCCAAATACATTTGTCGGTCCACGATGTCTTTTAGTCTTGATTGTTCCTCTGCCAGTTTACGTTCCTCCTCAGATTCTTCATATTTTCTTTGCAGATTTTTTTCCCCGTAGAGGCTCGTGTTTTTTTTTGTCTTTTTTTTTTTTTTTTTTGAAGAGAGCCCAACAATGCAAAAAATCAAAGAGAGCTTGATCATTCAAAGAAAAAAAAAATACTGTCATCTTTTTTTTTTTTTTTTTTTTTTTGAAAAATGAGATTAAATGCTTTCTCTCAAACGTTCAAACGTCGAGTTACACTCAGCACGCTTAGTGCTTATGTGAGTCCATCCGTACTTTACAAGCTTCAAAAGTCTCTTCCCTGTGGCCAGCACTGGGCATGGAAAATTGTCTTTTTTGAGTCAGTGGTTTCATCCCCACGGACTGTCTTCATTGTAGTCCCTGAAAAAAAAATGTCTGGGAATAGCAGTTCTCTCGTGTACTCTCAGTGTAACAACAGCAGTAATGAAAATGGGACCAGCAATGAGAGGATTGAAAGGGATGTTGCTGTCACCGCCGAGTTCGTCCGCACACTCTTCTGGACCTCTGGCACGATTACCACTGGGTCATCTGCTTGAAGATAGGAGATGAAGACGACACATTAGTGACGCAAACTTGCTCCCTCTAAGTCAATCCTGTTGTTCTTGACTGCTCTAAAATAACTAAAACCAAATCTCTGCAACCACCCCTGAATGTCCCTGGATTATTTTAGGGTCACGGACAATTAGAGCTAGGATGGTCAACATACCTGCAGGCAGCCTGTTGGAGGGGTTGTGAGCTCCACCACCGGCTCCAGCTGCAGCCCCACCTGCACCTCCTCCTCCTTTGGCCACTCTGGCCTCCTGAGAGCCTGAGAGAAAAGATAAAATGAAGATCAATTACCCATGCAATAGCCTAAAACAACCGTTATTAGCCGTCTGTGCTGTTCTTCTGGCAGCCGGCGGGTTGATAAGACTCACCGTCAGCAGCCACGACGTCCACCCTGAGCCTGAGGCACTCCTGTCCGTGGTGGTGCAAAGGTTTGGCTGCAGGAAAGAGGTAGGAAACAACACAGGCGTTAATTACAGACTAACTAATGCACTTACCCTCCTCTGGCCCCATAATCCACCTTCATGCATGCACGCACACACACACCCACACACTCACACTCACACTCACACACACTTGGAAGCAGACAGACACAGGACAAAGCCTTAGGAAGCCATCTGTGAACAGGCGGAGTGTGTCTTGTCCTGCCGTTTATCTAATTACAGCCGTGGTCAGGGTGACAGCATTGCCTGTTCTGATAGTTACACTCCACAAAGATGACTATGGCACAAAGCTGGCAGCCTGAGCCGACACCCAGTTAACGTCAATGGAAAGCTTCAAAGAGCCCCGTTAGTCTGAGGTGCTGCCGCACTCCAGCGGATCACGGTTAGCAGACAAACACGCCAAGTCCACAGATCTTAGCCCTTGCATCATTTCCCGACGCAGGTGCCGTGCTCCTTCAAAAGCCCCGGTGAAAGCTTTGTACTATCTGGCAAGTACTTACAGATATAATAGTAGCTTTCTCCTTGGCGAAACTCCTTGCCCAGAGTGAACGGAGTGAAACGCTGGAACTTCTCGGAGAACTTCTCGGGGGCGTGAGGAGCGAAGGGGTGGCCGCACTCCCAGCGCATCTGGTCGTACGACTGGGGCTTGCAGGAGTCGTAGTCCTCGCGCTCCACCATGTAGAGCACGTAGCGCTCGGCGTCCTGCGATGGGACCTCGCCCAGCGGGTAGTGGGGGCACACGATGTCCAAGTAGTCATTCAGCCTCACCTCCACGGCATAGTCGTCCCATAGAAACCTGCGGGGCGGAGGGGAGAGAAGGACGGTTAGCCAAGTGGCAGGAGATTAATAACCATGGTTATAGCATCAGAGCGGTAATAAATATAAGCCTCAAAATCTGTGATTATATATCGACCAGCCACACGTCAGCGTACAACAGGGAAATCAGAGGAAAGATGGAGAGGCCTGGGAGATGGAGAAAGAGTGTGAGTGTGTTTGTGCGAGTGTTTATGGGAGTGTTGGAGTGGAATGGAGGGAGAAAACACAATAAGGGGGCAGAGTGATCTGCGGAGAACATGCGCATAAATATGGATGAACGCGGGGCCGGTGCAGCGCTGTGCTGTGCTGCTGTGTTGAGAGTGAGCGCCGAGTGCACATTGATCCCGTTTCCCCCAGGAGCTGGATGATGTTTACAGAGAAACATTAGCAGTCAGTTAGCCCGCCAAGGGAGGAGATGAGTATCGACATCTGCAGGGCTACACACACATACACACACACACTCAATCACACAGATAGAGAGGCTGAATGCGCAAATGACAAACACACCTTAACAGAAGCAAAAACACACACACACCCACTCTCACTCACTCACAAACACCGAAGTTACTTGAAATAGGGGCAAGGACAAAAGTATAGATTGCGCATGTTTTTAACCCTTTCATTAGGGTCAGAGGGGGAAGAGACAGACAAGCATGTCGAGAGACACAGAACATGCGTCTAGCGACTTGCCTGTAACTGTCTCCCACCACACTCCCTCTCATTACAAATACACAGAGAGCGAGCGGAGACAGTCAGGCTGTCTGCCTCCCCTCCGTTCCTCCCTGCATCCCTGCCTTCACTCCTCCTCCTTCTCAACCTCTTCTCCACCCTCTTTACGATGGTCTTTAAGTAAAATGCACCGTATTTCTCTCCATCTGTGCCTCCTCAGATGTGGGTCAAACAGTGTTTGCACCAAATTCTTAGCATTTTAACCTGCTTACAGGGCCAGCTGGACGCGGCCTCCCTGCATACAACGTTTAATACGATGAGTGCCGCGTGACAGACAGTTTAGACTATTTAAATGTCAATTTGGTCTAATTAGAGGGAAAATAAATGTAACTCAATTGTCCTTGATACCTTTCCCCTGGGATTTTCTCTCACAGATATCAGCAGTTTATCTCCAGGGGATTATCAGTAAAGGTGGCTGTGTTTCAGTTTTCCCCCCTCCCCATGACTGAGTGATTGCTCCAGGGGCGGTTCACAGCTAATGCTCTCTTCACAGCCATAGCCATCTATCACCAGCCTAGAGCAGCAGCTAGCCACTAGCAACACACACACAGACACACACACTTTTCTGAGTAATTCCTATCTATCAACAACCTAGAGCAGTATCTACCTACTTTTTGCACTCACCAAAGACAGACAGACAGACACACACACACACACACCCCATCTCACCCAGTATTTAGTTTCCCGGGCAGCACCTATCCATTTACCATCTCCTGCCACTCTAGATCACCAGGGGTTCTCTGAGAATGGATGAAATTCATCGGACTTAAATGTTTTCACAACACACGACTAGAATGTGTGTCTAATATAGGGTTTTGTTGCTCTTGCAATGAATACATGTATGGCTCCTCGGTCTTTCAACAGGCCACAAAGAGCCAGGCAGTGTGTGTTATATTGACTGCCACTTACACACACATCTACAGATCTCAGCAAGCTGGCGTTCTCAGCAGCCTCCGGGGTGCTATTGACACATCAGCCAATAAAAACTCCACACTGGAGCTGCTTTTTTTTGTCCAGCGGAGGCCACGGTTAGATTTCTGTCGGAGGAATCTGGCGTTTCCTCATAAAAGCCTTAAATGTAACAAGTGACATTTGGGGAGTTTGTGTTTGTGTGACAAGGTCCATATGTGTGACTAACGATCAAAGTGCACAGGCAGAGCAGAGGCCCCCGCTGCTCGTTAGCTGCTGTTGTTGTTTGTTGCCAGGGGACCCCCTGGTAAAAAGATAGACGCTGTGGCTCCAAACTCTGGGCCCTGACTCCTGCTCCCTCCCCCGTCCCCCCATGATGCCCCCTCCTCCCTTTACCCTCTTTGCTTGACTGCATTCCCTCAATACTGATGACCAGATTAGCCAGCAACACCATTATAAGAGCAACACAGGCCTGTTAGAAAACAAGCACCTTTTTCCTCCACTGATGAAACTTCCATCTAACTCTGTTGATAATGGGGTGCACCAGTCAACTTAGGGGAAGGGGGGCATAATAATTATCATTTTTGCCA
The DNA here is from genome assembly GCF_902150065.1 of Myripristis murdjan. Taxonomy (NCBI): domain Eukaryota; kingdom Metazoa; phylum Chordata; class Actinopteri; order Holocentriformes; family Holocentridae; genus Myripristis; species Myripristis murdjan. The sequence continues at coordinate 13,594,072 of NC_043990.1, forward strand.
TGGTCCAGACAGCTTACTGCTTATCTGCAGTTTGCCTGCCACGCTCTGTTTACCAGATTGGCGCTAAAGTGTTTTTTCCCCCTGCCACTTTCAATTCCAGTTGAATCGATAACACTATTGAACAAACACTGTTGTCTGCTTCTGCCTGACAGAGTTATCATCCTCCTGCAAACACTGAAAACACACACAAACAAACTCTACACCCATTCCCTCCCCCCCACCAACCAAGCCCTGATTACCAACTGGTTGTGGTATGGTCCCAATGTGTTCATCAAAAGAGGGGCAAAGGGGGGTGCAATTAAAACACAAAAAAGGGTATTAAAGTTACCCCGGAGGGGGGCAATTATGCCCCCCCTCCACCCACATCCCAGCCCCTTTAGGCAGAAAGTTCAGTGGAGACGAGGGGGGGTATGAATGGTGGTGGGAGGGGGGGTCAGAGGGCTTGAGCTGGGAATGGCTTTTGAAGTTTCTCTGTATAAGTGTTTCTATGAGAGTGCTACAGTTGCTTCATCAATGCCAGCGTTTCATACAGTGCCTCTATTCACTGTGTGCCCGCGCTGATGGAAAACCGCACTTAGCAGAGGGAGCAGTGGCTGAATACACACCCGGGAGGCTGCCTAGTCCCCTATTATTAATGGCAAATAGTTTTAATTATCCTGCTGCCTTTTGTTCCCCTCTAACGCCTAGGCATTGAAGCGATCCACATCATCAGCTTAATTAACTGATTGGAGTAATGCACTTCAAAGGGAGCTCCGGCTGCTCTGTGAAAAGGTTTAGCTGGCAAAGTCAAATCACGCCACCTTCACTTTGGCAGACGTAAACTTTTCTTTATTTCCCTCCTCACTATTTGTCCCAAGTTATTTCCTTCTTCCAGACTCTGTTGCTCTGTTGTTGCTCCTCGCTGTGTCACCGAGTTTGGCTGGTTTGATTTATCCCCATTGTTTTTCTAGGGATGCTCCGCTTTAATGACAGTGACGCTCGGAGGTTCAGCAGAAATAACAGCGGGGAGGAGCTCTTGCATTCTCTGCTTAGAGATGATTTGTGGAACTATGGCAGATATGCAGCTAGGATTTGGGAGCAAGTCTATGTGAGTGTCTGAGCCTGTGTGTGTTTGTGTATATCTATACATATATCTATATATCTATCTATATCTATATCTATATATCTATAGATATATGTGTGTGTGTGTGTGTGTGTGTGTGTGTGTGTGTTTTTCCATGTGCATGTGTGTATGTGTGTGTGTGTAACTTGCATCTGCTGAGCTGAGCTTTGAGGAATCTGGGTGTGTATTTCTGTCATGATAGCGGGGGAATAATGAATGCCGATAATGAGTGGTGATGATGGCAGACAGTCAGGGAATGTCAAGTGGTCAAGTGTGTGATGTGTGTGTGTGTGTGTGTGTGTGTGTGCATGCTTGAGTGTGCAGTCTGGTGAAAAGTAGACCACAAACTGCTCCAAGTCTCTCTTCCTCCTCTCCTCAGAAGGAATTCCTGATTTATTGGAGCCTCTTCAGGAGCAGGAGTCTAATCTCTCGTCTTTAATCTCTCTGGCTAGCATTTTGCTTTCTTCTCCACCTCTGCCCCCGCCTTTCATCCATCCATCACCCTCTCTCATCTCTGCACTCTATCGCCCTGTGGAATGCTGGACCTCTGAGGCGAGGAGGCCGCGCTGTGGATCAAAGGTCGGACAATCGCAGAGTCAGCACTGGAGATGTGCTGCACACGGAAACACACATACAGTCAGCAAGAAGTGCTCTTGTGCATTTAAAGCTCCATAGACTGATGACACGGAGAGACTCAGCCTCTTGAACGATCGATTCAGATCCACTTTAAGGCTCATGAAGGCCACCTGATGACAAACGAGTCATATCTCACCACTCTTGAAGCCCCACTTGTCTTAGAACACTATATCATATCTCTCACATCCCATACAATTACACCATCCACATCAACATGAGTTTTTCCACTGGGTTACAACAGCCCATTAATGTGACCTAAGAGGTGACTGGCCTACGTCATGGATGAGTGAACCGGAATGCTGGGGGCCACCTAATCGGCTGTCCGAGCCTGGATTATTGGTTGGAGCAGGGGCTGGGCTGGGCTGCATTCATCACCACTAGACCCTGCCTAATACAGGGCTTAGAGTCGACGTCGAGGCCCAGGGCAGGGGGACGAGGGCTGGGTACAGAGCGAGGGGTGAGATGGGTTGTGGGGGGCCTCTGGACCTATTGTTCTCACATACAGAAGGGGTATTACTCCCTTACCCTGGAGTTTAGGAGTTCAAAAAGAGCTACACTGTGTGTATGTGTGCCCCTGTGTGTGAGTGTGTGTGTGTGTGTATATGTGTCCCTGTGTGTGTGTATGTGTGTCCCTGTGTGTGTGTGTATGTGTGTGTGTGGGTCCCTGTGTGTCTTGTGTCCATGGTAGCAGAGCGGAAAGCGAGAGGTGTTAACAGAGTGATGAAAGACAGAGGACACAGGGGAGCAGTTTCTTTCAGGACTTATCAGAGACATGAAACGTGTTTAAGTGACTTTATGGGAAAGGCGGCACGTGAGAGAAACGAGAAGCCTTTCTCTAGATATCATGAGCTTTGTTTAACTACTGGCCAAACCCTACTGGTTTCATGTATGTATTTATCTATTCATACATCAGTGTCAGGCCTCCCCTCCCTCTCCCTGTCTGCCTTTCATCACTCAATAAAGACTACCAGATCCCCATCTCACCCTGCCCCTCCTCCACCCCCAGACTGGCTGAACCAATCACAACCTGTCCTGTTGGTATTCCAAATATGCAAGTTTCTGACCCACGGTTTGCAAAGGCTAGCAGAATGCAATGTGGGTATGCTGGGGTTGTCATAGAAACAAATATGGTGAAACTCTCTAGGCTCCTCCCTCCTGACATAATATTCCAGCCATCATTCTTCACGTCGAGTGACTTTTGTCATCCATCTCCCTCCGCTGTCTCCTGTCATTCAGCCTTTGTTTGTCGGGATCGTTGGTCATTCCCACGGCGTTCTTGGCCAAACAAGCTGAACCGCTCTGCCACCCAGCAGAGCAACAAAGCGAAAGTCCAGCAGGAAAAAAAAAAAAAAAAAAAAAGAAAAAAAAGAAATTGGCTGGTTCCAATGAACTAAGGAGACTTAGATGAATACGTATGCTCTTTCCAACTGTCTCACACTGTCCCCGGAGCCATTTGTATCTTACAAGGACCCGAACAAAAAGGTCACCGCTGACATCACATTTCTCAGGAGGCAAATATCCGTACAAGAAAATCGATTTTGCTGGATTGATTTCCACGGGATAAACTTTCATTCTTACTGTTGCTGCCTCCAAACACAGCTGGGGCTTGTAGCTTAATGAATTCCTTGGGGAATGTACAATCTATGAGTGTATGGGCCACTATTATTAAATGGACTTTAAGTGTATTAACAGCTCTTTTGGAGATATGCAATTGTGATAATGGTCATAACAAAACTGACCTCTAGGGGGTAGCAGCAAGAGGAGTAGCAGCATATGCCTTTGCTTTTGGGACAAGTTTACAAACTAAATCCAGTGATTTACTAAACAGGACAGAATAAACAAGAAAAAAAACAAAAATCACACAATGACCCTTATTTACACAACAAAACAAACACAATACTGACAATATTTGCCCCTTGCAGGCTCATTCTTCCTCTCTCAAACATACACACACTCAGTTGGACGCATTAGACAATGTCACAAAGCCTCCACAAACACACAAAGAGGGAGCGAGAGAAAGTGCGGGGCTGCGTTTATCATAATCGGACATCTATTTACTAAAAAGGAGCCTTTCATCCTCAATGCTTTTTTTGTCTGAGATCGAACAGCGGTGAAACATTTGCAGACAACCGCGGGGCAGTGTGAGAGAGCAGGAGGGTGGAGGAAGAGGCAGGGGAAGTCTGTTGCGCAGATAAGGAAGAGGCACAAGGATGGACAAGGGTACAGAAACACCCACGGGGTTGACTGGGGCGACACTGATCAGAGGAGAATCTCTAATGCACACACACAGAGAGAGAGAGAGAGAGAGAGGGAGACAGAGATTTCAGAGCAGGGCAGAGAGGCCGGCGGTTTCTTAATCATCCTAAAGACACTTAGCAAAACACTTCACAACTTTTAATCAATTGTTAATCTATTAATTCTCACCAGGCGGAGTTTAAATTTGTTAATTTCGCTTTATGGCCCTGGGAAATCCAATCAGCCCCTAAGTGCAAGGCAAGTTCAAACTTTATGGCTCGCGTGTGTGAGTGTGTGAGAACTGCATTGTTTATTGTGTAGACAGGATACGCAGTTTTCCCGGGAAAAGACGTAGCCAGGAAGTTCACACACACACACACAGACACAGACAGCATGCAGACTTTGGTAACACCGGCTGCCTGCCTGTGCAGGAGAAAACCTTTGGCCTGCTTCACTGTCTAGCCTAATAAAACACGCAGCTCTGCCTCGGACACAACGTCAACACAGCAAGTAAGATTATTCCACACGAAGAAAATCAGCTTTTTGAAAAACCCCCAGAGGACTTGTCAATATAGCAGATGAGGTAAAGTCTTCTTACAGACGATTAGTCTGTAAATATAGGAAACGTCCACACTCTTTGATGATCACTGAGTCTATAAGAGCCGATTACCATCCCCTCTACACTATCTCGCAGTGTATTTTCCCCCAGATTGAATTCACCAGACAGATTATGAGGCCAGATTAAGTGGTCAAAGGGAGAGGGACAGACGATGAGGGAGAAAAGAAAGACAGAGATACAGACTCAGGAAATTACTGGAGAGAATGCTGATCCAGAGGGAGAGAGGAGAAGGCTGGATTAGGGAGAGAAGTGGGAAAACTGGATGTTTTTCGTGGAAAGTGGCCCCAGTTCAGATTACTTGAACAATGCAGAAATCTCTTATCTATTGCCTCCACCTAATCACACCTAATCACAGCCCAGTCTTATCTCTATCATCGCTCAAACACACGTATGCACGCAGGCAAACACACACAGAGGCCACAAACTCAACACACACACACACGCCTTTGTTTTACTCTGTTTTAATTCCCGTCCTTTCATGGCTCGAGTTCTCAGACTGGCTCTACCACTTCCACTGCCGCAACAAGAAACTCAAGAGGGGAGAAGCACACACGGACAGGCAAGTGAAAAGAACAGGAACAAGAATAAAACGAGGCTGCTGCATGACTAGAGTGGCTTTGGAACGAGGTGGAGGAGGGAAGCGTTAAGGGAGAGGCAAACGCAGGAAGAAAAAAAAAAAAAGAAAGAGAAAGTAGGAGCACGAAGTGGAGGGCAAAATGCCCGGTGACGAATCGCCACGGGTGCCAAGAACGATAAAAAAAATTCCACACCCCTTTAGCATGCTTCCCTCCTTCCCCCATTCTCAGAGAGCCAGAGTTGGAGGTGAGGAAATAATAGACTGAAAAGGGGCAGCTTGTAAAGTTGAGATAAAAGCTGGTGAAGGAGTGAAGGGGACCCAGAGACGGGGCGAAGAATGAAAGTTTCCCAGAGGCACAGGCACAGCCATGTGAAGAGGGGCCGGCCTGAGTGGCAGCCAGTATTCAGGGACCACCGGCGTGACAGAATGACTGACAGATTGATAGAGGCCGTGCCACTTCATCACTAAGTGAACTCTGACCCCCAATCAGTCACACCAGTTACCATTCTCTTTCTGTGGCACACCGTGAAGAGCATTCTCCAATTTGTATGGGAAGCATCACAAAAAACACCCAAATTGACTGGATAAACACTCTGAGAATCCCTCGTGTGGGTGAAACACCTTCAGAAAAGCCATTCATTAGAGCCAGCACAGCACAAAGATATTCACTTAAATGAATTTAACCACTGTGCTAGCCATGCAGGGGGGGGAAAAATATGTTATGAATAACTTATTATGCGGCTTCACCCAAAAAGGCAGCGCAGCAAAAAGGAATATTACAACAAAGACATCCGATTCAGAGCGAGGAGGGGGGGAGAAAGTGATTAACTGGAAAAATGTGAGACAGTGATGATGAGTAAACAGGGGGAATCAAACAGATGTGAGCGAGGGAGCCATGAAACGGTTAACAGATTCACAGAACTCGAAGACCGCAGAACCAACTTGAAAAGGGAACCTGGCCAAGACGAGACGAAGGGAGAGGAGGGAGGGAGGCGCTGGAGTGAGGGAGAGACAGGTACAAAGTGGAGGAGGAGGAGGAGGGAGGGGGAGGAAGGGGTGCTCATGCTCTGTCAGCAGGGAAAAAAGGGAGAAAGGGGGCAGAAGGAGAACCAGCAGTGAATGAGTAGATTATTGCTTCACATTGGGGTTGGAGAGTCCAGAGGGCTCTGGGGACGATGTTAACATCAATCACAGCTGTGTGGCGCACGTGTGTGGGTGTGGGTGTGCATCTATGTGTGTGTTTGTAAGTGTGGACGGCTGGGTTAATGTGTATGAGTCACTCAGTGATGTGGATTGGGTGCTGCTCTACACGCATGTACACACATAGAGGCTTGCACACACACACACACACACACACACAGGTTCTGCCTCCTGCATGGACACTCCCTTCACAAAGACACGTACACACACAGGCATGCTGAGACACAAGCTGACTGGGCATACTGGTAGTGAGGCACCTTCCCGGAAACAAACCAGCTCTGGTGATTAAGCTGTTGCTAATCAGACACGGGGCTGCACTCTTCTTGACACAAACAACATTGAGAAAGCACGCGGAGAAAACGAAAACACACACACACACACATGCAGTTGAGAATATGTCTCACTTCACGCTGAAACGCAGCATTAGATTATACACAGGGAGCTGTGACCTTGGGAGTCAGCGAACCCTATGGCACACAGATGCACAAATGAGTAGTAGTAGTAAGCAGTACAACTGTGTGTGTGTGTGTGTGTGTGTGTGTGTGTGTCACTAAATCCCTGTGCAAACACAGCCAGTGCAGGGAAATCAGGCTAAACCACATGGACTGAAATGATCAATCTGAGATCAATCAGCTTAACAGGATCTTAGAAATCAATGCCATTGATTGGTGGAAGAGCCGAGCGCGGGCTGCAAAACATAAACTGCACAAAACCCAGAGACTGGTGTCAAAACAGTATCAAGAAACGGGTCAAAAGGGAAAGCAGATTGCTAGAAATGATGAAAGCACAAGACCGAATGAACAGCATCTCGGTCTCCGCAGCCCACTGTTGCAAATGCAGGATTAAGTGTAGCCAAAGGGAGAGATTTAGCACAGTTATCCAGAGAAAATACAACTGCAAGGGACGGATTACCAGTATATTCACAGAAATGCTCATTGTTGTGCGCGTTTGACGCAACGCAGACACCTCTACATCTTGGAACTGAAAAACTTCATTCTGATTTTCTGCGAGATAATCACAGCATAGGCCGGTGATTATGGCATGTGCGTTTCTGGGAACAATGAGCGCTGTAGTTTCACCGCAAGAAAAGGGGAGGCTGGAACGGGACACAGTAGCAGGGATCTCGTCGACACTGGAGAAAGAGGAATTTTTGGAAGAGTCGGGTGCCTGCAACCAAGACAGGACATGTGTTTGCACAGCAGCAGGAGTGTGCGCCTAACAGTGATTGATTCAGATAGCGTCAGCTGCTGTGATTGAGTGCGTTGGGTTGTGATGGAGTGACTGTCTGCCAAGAGTCTATGTTTGTGCTTGCCCGCCCGTGTGTGTGTACGTGGGTGTGTTTTCCCCCCGTGTTTGTGTGTTTATGTGTGCGTGCATGTACATGTGTCTTTGCGGAGTGTAAACCTAACCCTCCTCCCACGTACCCTAGCCGCTTCACCCTTGCCGTCATCAACCATAACTCTAATTGACCCCCACTTATTTTGAATGGCCCCTAACCCCAACAATTTGAGCTCCAATTTCTCCTCCCTGAGCAATCCATCTCTCTCCCACAGCGTGACCTACTGGGCAGGCTTCAAGTTACCTCCTCTGTCTCTGTCACACACCATTATTACTCGTCTTACCACCTGAAATATGAACACACCTATGTCTCCCTGACAGCCACGTAAACCCCATGTGATATCTCTTGATGTAGGAGATGCAGTCAATTCCAACTCCACACAAAGGTGAGGACACCCTGTCAGGTCTGGAGGATATTGGAAAGCATATTTCAACACTTCTGCTGTGACTCAAACTCATAAAATCAACACCAGACCAGGATATTAACCCCCCCAACACACACACACACCACACACCACACCCCACCCCAACAGGATTTCATCATGTTATTAAAACAGTAAAGAAAACACAACACAGTAGGTGACAACACATGTGACTTTTTTTTTTTTTTTTTTTTTTTTTTGCTGTGCAGTCACATGCTATTTCAGTGCTCCAGAGTATCCAGTTCTGCAGTTTTTGTAGCAAATGCTCTTACAAACAAATCTACTTAGGAAACTGGAAAGGGCACCCAGAGAATCCCAGCATTTTCTTTTTTCCCCCCACAGATCATTCCTCTGACTTTCTTACTCTAGCTCCTAGGCTGAAAGAAGAAAAAAAAAAAAAACTGAAAGGCTTATCACATTATGAGCTCTCTGCCCTCCAAAGCAGAACGAACCGGCTCTTTAACTAGCTGACTATCAGTTCAATCACATAAATGTAGATGACATCACCAGATGTAATTAATCCCGAGGCACAGGTACACACAGATTGCAAAACGGATTAAATGTGACCAGGTTAGGCACAGAATTACAGGTAAACAGCACAAAACCAGAAAGTTGGGAGCCAGGAGGAAGAGGAGAAGGAGAAGGAGGAGGGGGGGAAGAGACTCCTAAGTGCTCTGCATTATCATGACAACAGCAGCTAGCGGCTTCCATTGCAGATTTTAACAAACTAATTGAACATGCATGACTATCAACCTTTCAAATGCAACTGAATACGGGCCAAGTGAGAGGAACTGAATTTGCAATGAGAAATGCGAGACTATCTATCTGGCTGCAGTTTAATTTGGGTTAGTGTGTGGCTTAGCGGTGCATCAGGATTGGGAAAAGGCTCCCCATACAAGATGATAATGTCATAACAAAATATTTACTTTGGGTTGGTGCTATTCCAGTAGACGCTGTGCCGCTCCGTTGATGCAACCCAGGCGCAGACGCTCACAACGAAGCCCACAATCCAAACCAAATCCATTGTGGAGAGGAGTGGAGGCGTGCAGAAAAGAAAACAAACAAAAAAAAACAACTCAGGTAGGTTGCGCAACAAAACAAAACAAAACAAAAAAAAACAAAACAAACTTTACCAAAAAACGAAAACGTCCGCGCACTGTGAGGCTACACGGACCAAAAGCCCTGTCGGTGCATGGAGCGCCTCTGAGAAAAGAAAGCAAACAGACTGGCGGAGAAACACAGACTGTGGAGGGTTCAAGGCAACTCGGGAAATCCGTAGTGAATGAAACGCTCAACTGCGTGGAGGCTGGTTTTGTGAAACGCCCACAGTCGCCCGCAACGCCCCCCGTCCCGCTGCGAGCCAATAAAAACACTGTCCGAGAGACGCTTTTTGCAAAATGAGCACGCCCTGATCTCTGCTTGTGCTTAGCCTACCTGTTACAGATACACAACATTTTATTAAAACAATAGATGATAACAGCCCCGGTTCAAAAAGGCTTAGTGATTAACTGTAGGCTTAAAATTAACTTAATCTCCTGTGAAGAATCATCACAATATTGATAAGATGTGTGAGTTTATTCTGACCTTATCATACTTACGAGTATTTATTTATATTTTATCTCATGTTGAATAACTAGGGTATTTTGCAGATGATACATAGGCTATGCTATCCTTCTAAGATTACAACAGGATTACAATAACTTTTTATCAAGGGAAGCATATCATGCTTTTTGACTGTAACTATTGTTGCTTCCCCTTGATTATCTAACTGTGTTTCCAGTTGAAATGTATTTCAGGTGACAAGCTCGGAAATAAAATTTGAACAGAGGGAATTGCTCATTATTCTTATCGCCTGTAATGTTTCTTGTTTGCATGTAAAGTAGGAGTTTTTCAGTTTACTTGCAAACACATATACATTCATTCTGCTGCCGAGGCTACATTAGTATTGGACCCCCATGGTGAAAATGTAATGTTTTTTTCTTATCTGGCAGTGCAGTGCACCTCCCCCCTGTTGAATAATTGTTGCCCATATTCTTGTGTTTGCAGAGTTATTTCTCCGATTGAAGTTTGTTTTTTCAACTTTATAATTATTCTACCACCTTTGTATGAGGACAGAGAATAACTTTGCATCTATTTTGAGGCAAGAAAATGTTTACATTTGTGATGCTTGCAAACACAACTTCATTTTGACGATGACGGGCCACACAAAAAAGCCAAAATGTAGGCGGTTAAATAAATTGTTGATTTTATGTTTGAATAGTCTGAAAACACATAATGTTCATGTAGTGACATTGCAAATCCTGATTCTCATTTTCTGTTTCACTGACATGGATAATAAGACCGCAGGCCTCTTGTGCAGTCTACTGAGCCATATTACCACAAGGGGTTTTCAGGCCTGGTTCTGCTTGACATGACACTTTATTTGCTATGCCTGCTCAGCGGCGTAGCTGCTTCCAAAGGTGTCACACCAAACAACAACGATGAAAGGTAAACAAAAAGAAGGGCAGACAATCCGGATAATGAAGCTAAGCACTTAGGCTCATACAGTTAGGAGGATTGGCTTTATTTTAGGACATGGACAGGATTTAATGGATGTGACTAGATAGTAAACACAGAGGGGATTTTGGTCCAAGAAGAAAAGAAGTGAGAAGGGGAGGAATACTGAGAGTATAGGATAAGCCCCTGATGAAACCAGAATGCAATATGTTATCATTATCATCATATTTTTTAATGCGGAAGAGGTGCTACCACATTGTCAAATGCATCATAATGTGGACCAGGCTCTACACACTCCTGAAACATTGTGTTTATGATTTATTTTTGCTTACATGTCATCTGGATCGCTGCTGTACAAGAGACAACACAGTGGGTTTTGGAAAGTTTACACAATCGGTGGAAAGTGTTTGAAAGTCACCTCATGACACTTAATTTTCTGAGTTTACATGACACTAACTGAGCGGTTCCAGTGCAGCAGAAAATCCCACTCAACTGGTGCTCCAAGCAGGTTGAGGATTATTTGCATGTATACTGTTTGACCCAGGTCTAATTCTATTCGAGCTGCTCGTATCTTGGAATAATCACCTCTAAAAGACTCCCACACACACATTTTGTTGAGGAGTTTACATAAAGCCTTTATTGCCATATACATTGCAAAGTAAAAGACCCCAGACACGACAACTGAGAAGAGCAGCCCTATATAAACGCTGTGAGAAAAACATTCTGTGTTTAATGGCCCCCAATTTTCACCGTTTATGAAATCTGCATTTAATATTTCTCCAAATAGCCCAAACTGTTGCAGGTGTAACACAGAAAATGCAGATAGGCATATAGTTAGTGCTTGTGTGCTCTTCAATGCCAAGCAGGTCATCCCAATTCATGTGTTTTGTATTCATGAAGAGCGCTCATCCCGTTTGATCTATTTTTTAGAGTCCAATTGTTTTTTTTTTTGTCTGTGTGTGTGTGTGTGTTTTTTTTTTTTCCACTGAGCGGGAAGATAACAGGGTGAGAGCAACTGCCAGCATAATTGTCATTTGCATTGCAATAGAAAATCGCTCTGGAAAAGCTTTCTCCACACTGTGAGCATTGATGTCAAAACATTATCGGGGGAAAAATGGGCAGACCTTTGATTTCATAACATCCTGTAATAGTAAATGAGTAACCTTAAAAGATGAACTGGAACATGAGATACAGACACACACACACACACACACACACACACATATAGACACACATAGACACTTATTTCACACATGCATGGACACTTGCGCCCCTGCATAGCTGCACAGACACACTTCAGTTCAATTCAGTTTAACTTTATTATGATCCCAGAGGGCAATTATTTCACAGGCCAAGAACAACACAGCAATAGACAGCACAAAGAACAATACACAAGTTAAAAACCAGACATAATCACACGCAGAAACACAGACACACACACATGCACACACACGCACATACACACACAGATACACACATAAACACAACCCATTTCACCTCAAACCCTAAGTGGAATTTGCTCTGAGCCTGTTCTGCGGTATGAAAATGAGAAATAGGAAAATGATAGGGAAAAAGTCTCATGTAGGCATGGGAACTTGACGTGTTTTTTTTCAGGCAAGTAATTAGATGATGTCATTGAATTGCACGTCTTCTCATCCTGAATTAGACAAGCTGAAACACACAGAAGTGAACCAAAACAAAAACCTAGAAAACTTCATGAAATAGTCCACTTTTGCATGGTGACATCAAATTTGTTTTTTGGGCGACTGCCCCTTTATCAGTTTATATCTTATATTTCATGCAGGACTTAACTTTGTTTGACATCTCTCAGACTGTCTAATCTGCAGTTTACCTCGGGGATACGGGCAGGTGCTGGATGCATCCAGGTTAGGCCTATGGATCAGAGCTTTTACAGCTATATTTAACAGATATGCAGTGAGTCACCTTCAATGGGCTCTTGTCCTCTGTTGACGCAGGCTGCTGCTTTCTTCCTCCCTGCAACCAAACAAGATCATTGCTGGAGAAGTGGTTGGTCCACATGCCTCCTTCACTATGAATAGCAATGAGGGGTTTAATGACAGTCTGTCATCGTGTTCCCATCCCCATACAACACCCCATCATCTATTTACATAATGGCAATGAGCTGGTGTGAACTGCAACGGCCTGGCAGTGCTCGGTCCAGTGTTTGCCTCATTGCATAGTCCTCCTTGGGTCGGCCTCCCCTACTGTTAGTCAATGGAGCTTCACTGCATGAGTTGTTCCTCAGCCCGTGAGCTCCTTCTGCAGGAACAATGCAAATGAACTGTTTTCCTGTAATTAGCATTGCACAGGTCTGCCCTCTTCATCGACCTCTTCAGTAGTTTGTCTGTGAAGAACAGGCTCGTTCATGCTCCTGTGTTTTTGCTTGCACAGGTACAAAAGCTGATTTTCCTTCTACTTCCCTGAGGCATAAGTGAAAGCATAAAGCAATTAATGATTAGGTGGAGAAATTTTAAAAGCAAAATGAAAGCAATCTGTGAGGTGCAAAGAGGTGAGGTGGTGAATGCAGACTTGTTATCTAATTACCTGTGGTTAATTATCACAGGTAAACTAGGAGGTGGTTGATTGTGTTTCAATGTGGTCAGTGATCTGTGTGCTGGCTCAGAGATCCAAACTCAGATAAGCTTGTTAAGATAACATCTTAACAAGGGTGGCCTTGCCCAGCAATCACTCTGTCTGGACATTTAACAGATCGTACACACACACACGCACACACACACACACACTTGCACAGACAGACACATTCACACATATGCACCCTTGCATACACATTATACGAACCAAACTGAGAGACAAAAAGCAGCTGAGAAGGAGGCGGATGAGGAGGAGGAATGAGGAGAAATGCAAACACAATGTTAGATAACAAAAGTGTAAGACCAAGAATGAAAGCAAGAGTGAGGAGGCGTGTGAGATGAGAGTGGAGAGCTTAAAAAAGATATATTTATGAGGAACAATATGCAAAGTGAAAGACACAGGAGAATATAGAGAGAGGGAGGGATATACTGAACGAGGAAGCATGCTGTCCTGCTTGAATGATGCAGTCAGGCTCTGGCTTCTGGCTGACTCGATTATTCAGCCCCAACCGGCAGCAAACACGCCACGTTCACTGAACTCTGCCCAGTGTCTGACACTTGGCCTAGTTGAAAGGTACTGCTGAGATGCAAAGAAACAAAGTTCATTTGTTCTAGTGCAATTTTGAGGTACTGGTACTTTTATTTGGGATTTCTTTTCTCTTTTTTGAGATTTTATTCTTACACTCCACCACTTTCAGAGGGGCATATTGTACTTTGCATTTCAAAATATGCACCAGATGGCTGTGGTTACTTGTCGTTTCGCAGAATCATGTTTTACATCATGCAAAACATATAGGATAAAGTGATAAAATATGATGCACTGTTGTTTTTTAAACTAACCAACAGTGCGTGAAGCAGTTAGATCCACTGTCATCGGACCCACATACAGCATTAAAAATACTTACTACCTGTTAATGCATCAATAATTAAACACTCTGAAAGGGACCAAAGTACAAGTACATTTTATTGCTGATATACTTCTATACTTGAGTACAATTTTGAATGCAATTTTTACTGGAGTATTTTCCATTATGGTATATTACTTTCACTTCAGGGATTTGAGTAATTGTTCCTTCACCAGATGCATTGTTTCCCCAACTTTTGCGAAAATCAGATTACAGTAAGTGGTGTCTGTGATATTGTACATAGCACATGTATGAAAACCCACACAAACAAATGATGAAGCCCCCTCGCCTCCCCCGGACAAGCAGTGCTTCACTTTGCAATGCTGGAACGCTCTCATGAGCGGATGGCAACCAATCCAGCCCTCCCTCACCCCCACCCACACCAATTTCAGCAACCTCACTGGTGGTAGACGAGACTGTGAACAAGGCAGAAACAGACAGAAGAACTTCTACGTGCAAAGTAAGAGAAAGTGAGAGAGACGGAAAGACAGAAATGTGCAGGAAATTTACTATTACAATTTACATAATAGAAAAAAATAACTAATGGAGAGAAAGAGCGAGAGAGTGAGACGGGGGCTGTGAGACGAGGGAGGAAGGTTTAAAGTAAAGATGAAAAGAGGAATAATGTGCAAACAAAGTTGTGTGAGGAGAAAGTGAGTGTGGAGGAGAAGCGGAAGGAGGGAAGGATGCCAAATGAAAAAAGAGGGGGCAGGTGAGAGAGTGAGAAGCATAGAAATAGACAGGAAACTGGGAGAGAGAAGAGTACGAAATGAGCTGCAAGATGTAAGAAGATGTACAGATGAGGTATGGCATGCAAACCAAAAAGACAGAGGGAAAATGAGAAAACGAGGATGTGAAGTAGAACAAAACAAAACAGAGCAAGAAAGATAAAAATGGGTAATGAGGGATGTAGAAAAAGAGATACAAAGGAAGTGAGGAGAAGTAAGGTCATGAATAGATGATATATATATTTTCCAGAGTCCATTTAGAGGGGGAGAGAAAAAGAGAGCTGCAAGATAAGAAAGAAGAGTTTTAAAAGATGCATAAGAGGTATAATTTTCACACAAAAAGATAGTGAGAAAGACAGAAGTACACTGAAATAAACAGTTGGGGTGTGAAGACAGAAATCTTTTCATCTACAAACAAAAGCCAAAAAAAATTAGGCTGAGAAAATGTGGAACTAAGTGGAACGAGGGCTTCAACGAACGAGAGAGAGAGAGAGGGAGGGGGGGCAGGCGAAAGAGAGTGGGAAAAACAGAAAATAGAAAAGCAGAATGCAAAAGTACTTTTAGAGAGATACAGAGGGAGAGAAAGAGATTGACACTCTGATGTAAATAGGGAGAGGAGGGTAGACTGGATGAAAAAGCTGCACACTGGTGAATTCCTCAAAAGCCCCTTCAATATGTATGAGGGCAGCTCCATAGACTCCGCCAGCCACAAACAAGCGACAGAACAGAAAGGAGAGGAGAGTAGGAACGCAGGTTGCCTTGAAAAGAAAGAGCTCTTCTCCTGTCAGCAGATTCTACAGTGTGTCCGGGGAGACTGAGTCCAGAGAAAGGGGACCACCCAGAGGCTGTGTTTACTATCCCCTACTTTTCCTTGACACAACAAAACAACAGTGTATAGGAGGCTCAGCGTGAATCACCTGCCCACCAAATTACGGCTGCACCCAAGTGCAATTGCATCATTACATGGCGTTATAAGGCAGGAGTGAAAGGAAAAACCAAGACGATGCCGCTTGGTAAACAACCCAACACCGCGCCGCACCTATACAATGGGACTTAAACAGAAACGCCACAAGGCACTGACAATCTCACAAGGCCAGCTGAGCACCTTTCTCCCAAGCAAATAAGAAAAAAAGAAAAAAAAAAAAAAAAGAAAGGTAGATGGGACACTGAATAATAATGACGGCGCTCTTTGTGTTTGGAGTGCCGTGGGTTTTATTTTTTTGGCGAGGGAGCTGTAGGCGAGATGCACCTGATCCCAGAGAAGAGTCAGCATAACCACATTTGAGCGGGAACAGCATGCGCCCGCGCTGTCAATCCCGAGGATGCCAGAGCAGTCCGCGCTCACTCATTACCGTCCGAAAAATGCTGAAATGAAAGTGACAGCTTCTGCATGACCCCAAAGAGCAGCAATCTGTCCAAAGTGCCCAGACCTTCCTGGCATTGATAGACCTTGGGGAGCCTTGAGGGAGAGAAGGCACACTGGAGGTTTGGCATGCCCAGAATAGTGCCATCCTGACTGTCACATTGACAGCAACAGCAAGTGACACTGTTGCTAACAAGAGGATATATTTTACATTCACGTTCACTCAACGGCCACACTGGCACCGCCGCTGACTCCTGCTGACAGTTAGGACGCGGTATTGATGTATGTAACTTTCCGACTCTGAAGTTTGCTCTTTGCAATTCATTTTGCTGATAGTGAGAAACTGAAAACATGCATTGATAGCGCGTTATATAATTGAAGATGGTTTGGGGCTTTTCAGCTGAAACATTGCAATAGATGGTGTGAAAAATATGCAGCGCCGAGGTCTGGATGTGCTCGCTGAGAGGCCGTAGTAAATAGATGGCTTGGGGCGTTTCAGCTGAAACAAGATAGTGTGAAAAAAAAAAAAAAAAAACCTCCCGCTCCAAAGTCTGGAAGAACGCACAGAGATAGTGGTAAATCCAACCGACACGAATGGTGTGCATGTGTGCATGCTAAAGATGTGTTTACATAAGTGTGTTTGTGAATGAGAAAAGCGTGCGTGTGTGGTCCGAGGGCTGCAAAAGAAGAGTTGCATTCCGGCCTTAGAGGTTGTCTCTGTAAGTGTGCCGTGCTAAAAATCTGCTTAATAGCAATTACTCCACCCTCCATTCAAACGGGCACATGTTGCCTCTCTGCCTCTGCCTCATTACTTCAGGGAATAAGAAAAAGAGTTTTACAGCCTCTGGCCTCACCTCCCTTTCTCCATATGAACAGACCTCCCTCTGGCACGGCACACTCTGCTAGTCAAACCTATCTTTTTCTTGAGAAAATACTGAATAGGGACTGAGGAAATGAATTTTATTGGCCCATTTTCCCTCCCTCTCTGCTTATTGACAAAGGCTCCCACCCCAAAGCACCACTCACCTTTAGCAAATTCTTCTTTCTCATTACTTAAAGAGAGAAAGGGAAAATGAATTTTATAGCCTGTGGTGCTATCTGTCTCTTCAGACCCCCCCCCCCCGCCCACCACCATCCATCTGAAGTGCCACACTCCGTCACTCTGCCTCTTTCTCATTACTTAACAGAAAGATTGGAAATGAATTTTACTGCCTATCTCCTTTCTTCTCAACTCATTCGTGCCTACAGTAACTCATCTACATTGCCCTATTGTCTCTTTCCTTTGCAGTCTTAAAGGAGGAGAAAATCAATTTTACAGCACCCTCTCCCCCATAAAGTGGCACACTTCAGAATTCTTGTGTCTTCCCTTTCTACTTGTTAAAAAGAGGGCAAAAATCAATTTATGGCCCCCGCTTCTGTTTTACAGCCCGGGGCTATTTCCAAAGGAGCGGCACACTTCATCCCTGCGCTGCGGCGGCACTGCCCTCTCCGAGAGCCCGGCTGCACATTAGCATACAGGTGGCGTCCATTGTCTCCTTCTGAGGCACACTTCTGCTCCGTGTATTGTCCATGTGTCCACTTTGAACGCAGGAGGCATCGTGAAAGGAGCGAGGGTATTAAAAGGTCACTTAAGATAACTGGCCCTTCTGTTGCCACACCTCCTCCAACACCTCCCATAGATAAGGTAAAATCATTAGTCTGGACCCGGGCTGCCCTTTCTCTGCAGCCCTTTCCAGATCTTTTTTTTCGGCAGCATGGGGCTGGGTGGGTGGCTGAGTGGGTGAAGGGGTAGCTGAGTTAATCTTCGCTCCTGATCTCTGTAATGTAATGTTAAATAGCTGAGCTTAACGCGCGAGCACTCACATCTGACCCGACACAGAAATTTCCACACAGCAGTGTTTTTTGCCCCAGCAGTGGATACAGTCACACAAAGCATTTTCTACCCAGCAGGTCATTGGGAGCACTGGATTCGACACAGATCTTTTGATTCCTCTCCTCCCCAAGACGTGCACTGTTACCGCAACCTCTTTTACATGACTACACACATATCTGCAGCCCAGATGCTACCCGCCCCCCTCTCCACCCTCCCTCCTCCATCTCTCTTGCTCCACTTGTGGCTGCTGCTCCAGCACCCTATTCATTAACAGCTTCTTAATGCTCCCAGATGGGATGACTGTAATTTACGGTGGCCTCAGTGTGTTTGTATTTGTGAGTGCGCACGCATGTGTGTGTGTGTGTGTGTGTATGTGTGCTTATCCTTAAAATCTATGCATAGCAGGGCAGGCTTGTTTGTATGTGTAACTGATTAGAAAGAACGCATAAAGTGTTATCTTAATTAGATTGCGCCTATGATAATTTGAATCCATTTTCCACGTTGCATTTGCACTTGTTCAGGAGTAAACTGTGAGCACATGCAAATCTGCTTGTGTTGGTTTCGCCTCTTCGCCCTTTGTCTGACTCGGGCAAAAGCACGTATCTCTGGAGGGCAGAGGGAGGACAGCGATTAAGGCACATAATTCAGGTTTTTACTTTACTTGCTCCGTGAGGGTTTTGTCTCCAAAATGACCTCAGCTGGAGCAGCCGAGTTTTTTCCATTCCACTTTCCTCTCCAGCGTGTGCAACTTTGCGTTTGGCGCATCCGAATTAAGATGTCATGAGCCTGTGTGGGAAGTCCCCACGTCCACGGGCGCACGGACATGGACATGTGCGTGCAGTGTGCGTCCGTGCACGGGTGTTTATGTGTGTGCACTCGAGTGTTTGTGTGCTGACGCGCGTACATATCTGAGTGATGTTCCATGCCCAAACCTCAGCTCACGGATGCTGGCACGCTCACTCCCTCAGACTATGCAGTATCGATTCCCAGCCTCTCTCCTGGAGGGTGAGGAAGGGTGGAGGAGGTGCTGATGGCGGTAGTGGTGGGTGGGGGTTGCAGAGGTTATAAAGATTGCTGGCTGCCTGCTGTGCCAAGGAAAGCCTGTTTCCTAGAAATGGAGAGAAACACATACAAACACTTACACAAACAAACAAGCGGACAGTTCCCCTCGCCTAAACACAGGCACGGCAGAGCGTACGTACTGTAAGGGCCCACCCGCATTTTGGATACAACGTCGATCCACACCACAGACGTCCACACACATAAACACACACACACATGCGCCGACAGTGACACACACATACAACAAACTGCTGCGTTAAGAGGGAACTTTCCCCTCCTTGACTCTTTGACCATGTTGCATTTCCTGCACCTCTCTCCCCTGCCAGTCCAACGGAACTCCACACTCGGTAAAAATAACCACTCCGAGGGCCAGTCAGCAGTAGCCCGGCCCGCTCTGAAAACACAGGGTGCCCACACCGCCTGTTAGCAAGCGCCGTTTCTATTTGGGGAGACGTGCGTGTTGGGCAACAGTCGGGCTCCGGCGGTGGGAACGACGGCCTCAGAATGCAGCAAAGCATTGTGGGAAGGGAGCTTTTTTGGGGTGGGGGGTTGAGGGGGTCTAACTGTTGCACCTTTGAGCACTTATTCCTAATTACTCAGTTTGGGCTGAACGTCGCTAATGGCTCACAGACGTGACGCACATGTGGAGACGGAGCGCAGAGGCCGAGATGATGGAGTGCTACGCGGGGACATTTTACACTCTGATATCCTGCCCACTCAAGCTGCTTAGCAAGAAAAACAGATTGAAATGAGCACCGGCGCACTCCGGCAGACGTGTAAATAGACGTATACACACACACACACACACACACAGATGCACATACAGGTCCAGAGACACAGACGCACAAAGGCTGGGAGGAAAACAAACACAGACGTGAGGATTTTTGGTCATATTCACACTCTATTTAGCATGCATGGATAGGCTGTCACATATGCAAACACACACCCAAACACACACACACACACATACACAGAGGCCAAGTATGTCCTCATCGCCAGCATGCGTAGATAAGTATATGTGTGTGAGAGTGTGTCCTCTCTGGCTCAACCACAATGCACAGCTGGCAGGGAGAGAGCGACCCGAGTGTGTCAGTGTGGTCAGGTCAGGGCCCGGCCTCTCTCTCCACTCTCTCCGCCATTCCTCCCCTCTGTCTTTTCCTCTTCTTGTCCTCCCTTGTTTTTACCCTTGCCTTCCTCTCTTTTGGTCACATTTTGGCATGTTCGTCCGTCTGTCAGCCTATCCATCCAGACCTCGGCCGTTCCCAAGTTTCTCCCAATACAAATATGCAAAATCACACAGATGTATATGATTTGATTTTTTTTTTTTTTTTTTTACATTGAGAAAAAGAGAGAGAAAGACAGTGATAAATGACTTCCTAGAACCGAAGAGACACATACATCTCGGACAGACACAAACAGACGGATGCGGACGTTTTTTGCCCGGTCTATATTTGCAAATGGTAGTAGCCGGGTAAATTCAGATGCTCACGAACATCAATCAAGCGCTCTCTATTGGACGTGGCTCTCGTGTGAGCGTTGACCACATTACAAATGCTCAAACTAAACACTCTCGGTGTAATACCAAACACAAAAAACCAGGAAACACTGAAAACCAACTTATCTAAATACTGTCATGGCCCGGGACAAAATGGTGGGGTTTATCTTAAACAAAAGGGAGGTTACTGGAAGACAAAATGCAAACTGAATCATCTGGGATATCAGGCTGCATCTCACGGAAAATTGACCTCATGTTCAGTTTTCTTAGAAAATAGGTCAGTATGTTTTCAGAGAATTCACTGTAGGCCCATATATTTTATGGATGAGGTATCAATTGAATCAGTTGAAAGCCTTCTCTCAGAATTTGTTGTTGTTGGTTATTTCACAGTGGAGTCCCCAGGCGTACTGTACTTAAAACCCTTTAAAACTTTATTGACATCACAGAGAATATACAAAAAGGCAAATCAGATTAAAAGTACTTAGCAACGCCAGTGGCGGGAGTCGGCAAGAGTGGAATCGATGGAAATGAGTGCCCCAAAAAAAAAAAAAAAAAAAAAAAAAAAAAAACACGCCACAGCAGTTCATGTGCACTGCGTACTGATCTGTCAGTTTTGATTCTCTGGAAGTGTTTGGGTTGACTGCGGCCGCCGGTGACCTGCAGCAGCGATGGGCCGGGGCTTTGACCTCTGGGCAGGACACTGGTGGCTGCAGGCCAGACGTCTCTGGAATGACTCACAGCCTGACCTTTGACACGACCTTTCAACATTTGGTTGGGGCATGATGCATCGGTATCTGTGGAAATACGAGGGGAGTCTCTCTTTTCTTTTCTCTTGTTTTTTGTTTTAGGCGGGCGGGTGGGTGGGTGTTAAGAATAGGCCTCAGAAGTCATTGTGTCATTTTTCTCTGATTTGATGGCACTTTCCAGGCTTCAAAAATAGATTGCCATTGTGAGAGATGAATAGTTTGAAATGTTTCTGCCCAATTTTTATGAAATCTGACAACAGGCTGTGTAATTTTAAAAAACAAAGTGCTCATGGCTAAGTGTCCAATTGCACAGTTACGAGCTGTTGTGACGCTCCCCTCTTTTAATACTGTTATTGTCATCTTTGAAAAACAAAACAAACAACCACAGCCAAGGCAACGGCAAGCAGTAAGCTGCAGTGATTCAGCGATTCAAAGCCGGCCACAGGATATTTAATGTGTGCAGCAATGTTAACATTTTGTTAGCAAAATAATTATTTCAGCTGGGAAGCAGCGGCAGAATTCAGCGGATCCAGTCCCATTTAAAAACGTGTGCAGATAAAAAATGGGCATGTTTTAAACGGCAGCTTAAATCTCGGACTGTGACGTGGACGATTATGTGAATTTTCCCTGTAGAGGAAATGTGTCGGGCAAAAATTTGTGCTTGTTACCTCACTCTTCTGAAGCCTATAATCCCACTCTTTGTGAATGTGTATCATTTCATCAGCTTACGTGTGTGTGGGAAGTGGTGCCATAGGAAACCCAAAGTATAATCACAGATATAATTTGAATGTGTTTAAACAGAGAATAATATATCATGTGTTTGCACTCCTACATCGTATGAAAGGGAGATGGGGTGTTTCGATGTGTGTACATGTATCTATATGCATGCATATCTGTGTGTGCCTTTTTGTCTGCATGTGAGCCTGTTTGATGGGCGTGTATGGGACCTGCAGGTGCTTTTAAACGCAGAACAAACACACCTGAGTAACTTCAGCATAGTGATAACAATCTTTCATCGAATCCTTTTATTTCTTTATACGGCAGAGAAACGTGTGATGGGGAGATCCCTGGATCAAATATGATTAGCCTGGATATTTGGCATAAAGCTGCATGAAAGCCACTCAAAGATCCTGACTGTCAGTGTGCACTATTTGAATGTTTTATTAACCCCCCAAACCTGCTGCAGCAAATATGCTTTGATATTTCTGACTACAATGACCTTGGGAGCTGAAATAATTGGCCGCGTTGGACTACTTGTATCAGCTGGAATACAAAATGTCAGTGCATATTCAGGCAGCACAACCAGGCGGTCATTTCAACAAGGGGAGAATGTTGTCCCACATGGAAAGAGTTCCTCAGCAACAATTAGGGTAAATGTCACCCACATTGAACACATTGTACACTGTAACTCTCATAAATGACTACCAGATAGCCAACATGATCTAGCCCCCCACTTCTGGCAACATGGAAAAGAAGCAATCATCATAAAAATGCACAACCGAGCGGAAGAAAGGAAAGAACCACATATTGTTCTTTCCTGCCAACATGTTGGTTGGTAATGTCCCACGCGTTGTGCAACGCCATCAGATCCATTTCCATGACTTGTCATGACAACGGAGGCTATTTTTTTTTTTTTTTTTGTCATGCCAAGTGTGCCCTCCAGCTTGTTTACTGCTGGTAAGAAATTCAATCTCAAATCAAATCAACCCAAACAAGGAAAGCCTTATCTGGCCCATCGTTGCGGCTCAGCCCTGCTGCTCTACCTTTAGGTTATTTGCTTAACTTAATTAAGGATGAAAAATACAGATGTGTTGAATACATTCCAGATCTGGAAACCCCATGTAGGACAGCCATAGACATACAAGAGGGAAGCCTAGTTCAGGGAATATATGATGACACAAGGCTGGTGGTGATACTGGTTTCCTCTGGAGGGCTGAGTCATCTCAGCAGCGAATCACTCTCTAGGCAGCCTTTTAAGAAACCATGGAGAATAAGAACACTGTAGTAATAACACAGACAGTGAGCCAATAAAGTCACAAATGGGTTGGAGCTGGTGTATCCCAACCCACAAGTAATAAGGTGTTCCTCAATGGCTGAAGTCGTTAATTTATGAAGTAAGCCTCAGGGCATTTAGTGCATGTTTGAACAACAGTCAAAAATACAGGGCGGGGGGGCTACAGCCAAACTGGTTAGGGTTGAAGGCAGACATTGGTTAAATTGTGGTGGCATATAATGCTTAGCATTTGTATTGCCAGATGTATGGTATTTGCAGCTTTAGGACAATTCAGACAGTGTTGTTTAAAATGCTATTCAAACTAACTTTCCAAATGCTTTTTAAAAAAGACCAAGAAAGCCAAGGTTAGCTAGAGTGCCACTGCAGTGTCTCTCTGCAGGCGAGACAGGCGGTAGACGATGGGCAACAAGGACTGGCACAACTTGCCGCCCCCTGTGTGTGGGGCGAGGTGACGGATGCAACTCCAAGATGAGAATACTGAAAATGAAAAGCATTGTCTGGTGTGTGATCGTGTTTTCACACCTCTTGTGTCACAGAAAATGAATGGGGCAGACACAACATTGCCTCCCGTTTGTCAAGTCCATTCGCCAACGTTGCCTAACCTCCTGCCGGATAAATAGCTCAACACAGTAAATATGGCTGTGACAAATACTACTGCTGTATAAACTATAAATCCTGTCATCCATAACTGACTACACCCCCCACACGTCTGTGAATACAAGAAAACATGCACACCAAACGATAAACTAAATGAAATTACAACTTACTTCTGTGTGTGTGTGCATAATTAGGTAGCCAAATATAGTTCAAGCTCTTTACCTGAATGTTCATGCACAATATATTGTCTTCTGACAGAGGATAAAAACAAATCTCAATGTATTTGCACATGGCCAGGGCAGCTGCACTGACGTCACGAGAGGCAGCAGTGCAGCTCTGTCAACGTGTAACCACGATCTTTTTATAGTCACAGGAATATTGAAAGGAACGTACTTTGGTTGCTTTTAACTTTGCTGATCGGGAAATTCGAGCTCAGTCAATGGATGCGCTCATTATGAATTTGCTCTGAATCACAACATCTGCTGAATGTGTAAAATGTAAAAATGTTAGAATGTAAATGCAATCTGTTTATATTCCTGGGCGAGTTCTTTCTAACGATGTTGAAAAATTACACTTAGCGTTTAACCATCGAGTTAGGGTGCTAATCCCAGAGTGGAAAACATTGTTTGTTAATGAGGGCAGAATACACTTAATAATCACGCTGACAAGCCCGCGGCCCATCAGCAACGGGCCAGTGTGACCCAGTTTAAATCAACAACTGACCTAGTTCTTCCGCTTGACCTACTGAAACAGAACATGGCGCGGCGGTCTGACGGCAACACCACACTCGCCGTGAGCTCCGTTCACTGTTTTCATTTTCTGTCCAAACCGGTGATAAGATGTTAATGTCCAGCATATTAGACAAGGTGAAAGCGAAAAGGAAAGCTGTGCTAAGATGAGAGGACATAAATTATAGTGCAGATATTGCTGAAGGCGTGTGAAGCCTGCAGCTTTGTTTTTAAACCTTTATGGCCTTGGAAGGGCTCGCTGACCGTACTTGCTGTCTTTAAGGATTAAACTGCCACCCGTTCAAACATTTACACTTGGGAGCTGCACAGTACAACCGCAGTTTTTTTGCTATGATGTATTTCGAAGTCATTCAAAAGTGGTGGTGGAGGTGGTGGGGGCTGCATACCTTGCTCAAGGGCACATCAGCAGTAGTTACCAAGATAAGAGAGCGCATTTTTTTTAATCCCTCCTCACTCAGATTTTCCCAGCAGAGCCAGAATTCAAACCAGCTACCTTCCAGTCAGAGTCCCACTACTTAAACCTCAAAGCCTGCACTGCCTCCAGGATAATGAAGTAAAGGTGCATGGGTGCATGTGAGAAAACGTACAACAAGGCCGACTTTTTCAGCCTCAGCGTTTTTTTTTTCACTGCTCTCTGATGAAAGACACCTTGTTTATATTTCTGCACAGTCCAAAAGAATGCGTTGTTAGTGTTTTTGACAGCACATCAGATCGTGCAGGGGCTGTTTCACATCTGTGTCCAGTTGCGAAGAATGCATGTAGTTAAAATATCAGTTACCCTCCTTTTGATAGACAACTGCTTGCAGCCCTGCATGTCTGTGCGACGTCTGGACAGCTGAAGCGCAGCTCAAAGTTTCCTGCAGTGAACCTAACCTGCACGGAGACTAATACCTGCAACTCTCTGTGTGCGGCCATATGCGGATCTATTTTAGAGGTGCAAAATGCACAAAAATATATCAGCCATGACAATGCCACCCCGATGTGATTATTGGTTTCAGCTGTTTTAGGAAGTACAGAGACATTAGTTACGCATTGGAGCGATGATTGGTTGCAGGGACAGCAATCTGTCAATACAGGAAAGGAAATGACCGCAGCAAGAAAACCCCATGCAAACAAAAGAAAACTGAATGCAGCAAACAAGAATAAATCTAGGAAGCTGTTAGAGCAATTGCAGGCAAAGAAATTCTGAGTTGATAGCGCTTGTTAAAATGACACTCAAATTACACAAAGGATTTGTGCCCTGACCCAAAAGGAGTGATTTTAACCAGCTTCTCAGTTCTGCTGCATGCATGCATCTATGTATATGTGTGTGCGATTTACATCTGTGTGTGTGTGTACATGCGTGCGTGTGCTTCTACATGCATGTGTGTTTGTGTGCATGAGTGTGATACAGTGACTGTCCTGGGGAGTGTGTTGTTGTTGTGCGTGTTGCGTGCTGCTAAAGAGTTTATGTTATTCCGTCCCTCCTCTCTCTCTCGTTTACTGGCTATTCTGGGAAAATCCAAATTACAGTCTTTCAGTGTGTGGTTGGCCTGTGTGGTTCCAAATTTGTACTTAACCTACCCCTCCTGCTCCGTCCCTTTCCCTTTGCCTTCCTTTACTCGCCCCCTCTCTCTCTCTCTCTATACTTCCCTCCCTTGCTCAAATGGCTCCTCTCTCTTTCTCTCTCTCTCTCTCTCCCTTGCATTCTTGATTCCACCCTCATTGATTGAGTCTGAATTCGGCTTTAATGAACTTGATTTATTGAAGTGAAATTAAAATGCAATGTGCCGAAGTAGCACACGGCACCATAACTACCAGGTTGACAGACTGAGGTCATACGACATGTGATTCCTTCCATGCGCTTCCTTTTCTCCCTCTGCCTCTCTTACTTTTCATCCTCTCCTCCCTCCTCGCTTCTTGTTTCTGCTCTTGTTGTTTTGTCCCTGTGCCTGTTGCTGTGTGGATGGAAGTACTGAACAAATCCATGTCGCCTCTAAAAACATATCCTCCCTGCGGCTTCAGCCTCCACTCAGCTTCGACTCTTCCTGTCTGCCCCCACTAGCCCGCCTATAATTACCATCATGACCTATGGATCTGCAACACTCTCTCCATTCACAAAATTAGTGTTTTTATGTGAGCCTGTGTGGCAACGTTGTTTCTTTTTTCTTTTCTTTTTTTTTTGCGTCTGTGTGTGAGGATTTGTGCAAATGCTGTCATTTAGAAAATCTCTTTGCTAACGTAATTGCACAGTTCTATTTCTGAGACCCGTTAAATCTGTTTTGGCCCGTCAAAAGAACCCGTGCACATACATGAGTCAATGCGATACCGGACGTGTGGATCCATTCATTGGATTAAAATCATCAGAACGACAACTCTAACTCTATGGACACGGTGCTTTCCCAAAAGCTACACTGCACCTCTAAAATGGGTCATCGCTTTAGTGCGCTAATACACCCTCGGAGGCTTTTGGCAGTGCTTTGTCATTGTCACTGAATATTTTTAACTTTTCAGAGAGTTCACTTTTACTTTGACCTTAAACACAATGACGCATCAGGCTGGTTGGAGTTCCTTGTGAAGAGGAGATGCAAAGCAATTTGTTAGTTTTTCCTCATAGATGTGGGCAACATTTAAGTTTTTAAAGCCCAAATGAGAGCTCTCGAGTAGACAGGCTGAGTCACCAGCTATAATTTATTCTTTACAGTATCTGCATGGGCATCTTCACTCTGTGTGTTGACCTCGACCACGGGGCTGCTCGCTCCCAACAGTGTCCTCTAGTCCTCCTACTTCCTGTTTCAAAAGTGGGAGTTTGTGCTGTGCATCCAGACATTAGCATTAATATGTAATACCTTCAAGCAATTTCACTTCCAAATGGAACTTTCAAGTGCCGCTTATATTATGAGGCCTATCTCATGAGGCTGCAACAAAAACAGCATGTGGCGTCGGTATGATACATTCACACAATAAGGCGAGAACAGCACCCCTGTCCTGCATTAAGACCCTTTAATGCACACTTTGTCATGGATTATAGCCAACAGTAAAAAGTTTAGGGACAGATGATTCACTGCTCTGAAAAAAAAAAAAGAAATCTGCTAAGACTATTTCCCTACAGGTCAATGGTGACCCTACCAGCAACTAACAGATTCAACTAATGTAATGTTACTCAGATAGGTAAATACATATCTGCACCAAAGGCTTAGTGTCTGAGTTTTGAAGCAATTTGTATTTTAAAAATGGAGACACTAATGCGACATTTGTTTCTATGGAAACATATGTAGGTTGGTATTCACCCAAACCAAGAACTTTTAGATTTCTGTCTTTATGCTTCATCTTCTTAATGGACTTTTTAATTGACACACGTATTGTTAAAAGATTTTGAAGTGGCAAATCAGCTTTAATGAATAGAATACAATAGAATAGAATGCCTTTATTGTCACTATACACATGTACAATGAGATTAAGAGCAGCTCCTTTTAGTGCAAACATGTAATAATAAAGAACAAAAAAATTAAAAAAAAAAAAAAAAAAAAGATAAATTACAATATAGATAAAAAATAAGTAAAAATAAGATTGTTCTCAGCAGAAGTCCTTGGTTTCCGCTTCTGTGTTTTTTTAGTCAGAGTGAAAGGCGACGGGATCGTCAACCATCTGAAGTGACCGGCTGCCTCCCTCTCATTCCTCTTCTCTTCTCTACACTGCAAAGCTAATCCATATCTTCCTGTGGTACATGGTCACCATTTACCCTTACTGACTGCTTCATATTGTGTTGCGTGTGTGCGTATGTGTGTGCGTATGTGTGTGCGTGTGTGTGTGCGTGTGTGTGTGTGTGTGTGTGTGTGTGTGTGCTTGTCTAGCAAGCTGGTGAAAAGCGGCCATGATGAGTGCTCACCACTCACTCCTCTAATCCTGTGGAGGAGAGAGGAGAGGCAGCCTTAAGGCCAAGCCCTGCTGGTATGACCGAACGCCGTGTGACATTCTCAGCAGCATCCCCTCCGGCTCCTTGTGACTGCGACAGCGGTCACTCTTTTTCCTCCTCTTCCTCCTCCTCCTCCTCCTCTGCCTCTCTGATACCAAAAAAACATGAGTTTGGTTCAGTCGCATGGTTACACACAATAAATAAATAAATATGCACGATTACGTAAGTGGTGTTTTGCTGAACTACAGCCAAGAGTGTTGCGAGTCAAAGGCTGATGTTAGCAGTCATTAAGGGTGGCACAGCACTCTCCTACAATTTGGGGGAAAAAAAATCAAGTGCTATTTTTTGTCTGGAGTTTTTCAGTGTTATGCAGTGATGGAAAAAGGGCAAGCAAGGAAAAATGGCATGTAATTCTGACATGAAGAAGGCTGGCTGATGCAGATTGGAGACATGCTGAATGGTTTTTGACTGCACAGTGCATTCGCTATGATCTAACTCGATGCCACAGGCTGGAAACAACTGGAGAGATGAGAGAGGCCGTGTTTGCCTGATGACTGTTTCAGATTAGCAGATGAACAACCGGTGTAAGACGCAAGTGAAACCTTTCCTTTTTTCATCTACCTTGAAATTCTCCACTCAAAGCCAATTGTTCTTTTGTCCCTGTCCTTTTTCTCCGTCTGATGGTGTGTCCCACTTTGCTTTCAGTCCAGCTTCTCTTAAAAATCTCCCTCACCAATCTTTCTCACCCTTCCAGACCTCTCTCCTCCACTACAACCTTTTCTTTTCTGCCTTTAACCCTCTCTGCTTCTGTCTGTATTTCTCTTCCCCATCTCCTTTGCCTTTCCACACTCCCATCACTTGCCTTTCTCTCCCCTTTCTCCCTCTCTCCCTCCTTCTCTCCCTGCTTTGGTTTGTGAAAGGGGGCTTTATCAGCAGGCCTGAATGGTGCAGGTCCACTGGAAGCGGGGACAATGGGCCCATCATCAGAGGAAAGCAGAGCCCATGAAAGAGGAACAAAGAGCCTTAGCCCTAGAGGGGCCCCACTCTGCACCTCACACCACACAGCAGCAGCAGCCTCAACTGGCCCTGTGTACTGTGTCCGCATGTGTGTCCGTGCACTGTGCATTAGTGTGTGCGACAGCTAGAGAGAGAGAGAGAGTGTGTGTTTGTATGCATGTAGAAATGTGACAGTGAGTGTGTGCGTTTGTCTGCGCGTGTGCATGGGAACAAGCCTGTGTGTGTTCCTGACTGCAATAAGCCAGCAGGTGCTGCCTCTTGGGATTTCTGTGCTATGGATCTGCCCCCACAAAACGGCTTGGCTTTCAGCTATCATTCTTAAACAGGCTGCATTACACTGCCGGCGCTATGCATCCATTAATGTCGAAATCCATCTTTCTGCATGGCCTCCAGTGCGTCCTCACCGTGATGCATTATGCACTTGTGTTTGTTAGTGTGCACACACTCTTAGCAATTCACCTGAGAATGAATGTGAGTGCTATACGGCTTCCTGTCTTTTGCCAAAACAAGACAATACATGCAGCAGTCATGAAAATGCACGTTCACTTATTGACCCACAGGCTGTCTCCATGGGGATAAGAGGCTCTTAAAAAACAAAGCCGTTTGTATGTGTGAGACGAATCCTGTCTGTCTGACAGGTTTCTCGCCAGAAAATAACTAGAAATGAGAAAGATGACAAAAGGCCCATATGTTCCTCCATTTGTCATAATTGTGAGGTCTAGTCCAAAATGCTGTATGTACCCCCTTTGGACACTAACATCTGACTTTCATCATTCGGTATCTCTCCGCTGCACACATTTGGTCTGTTAAAAGTGCCATCATTTTGTCAGAGTATGATAAATTTGTTTAATTTGGTGCAATTTTGTAAAAGCAGCTAATGGTTTCAAATGGGAGATGTCTCATTTGGGGTCAAAACTCCAGCACAGCTGCCACAGCGGTGCACTAAACTATTTGGATTGCCATGAGAAAAAGTACATTATGTCACTGTGTGGTTTATGGAGTTTAGTACCAGTGGAATTTTACTATGAATATTCCAAGTGACTATAGCCCACTCTGACAGATTATTGTATCCAGTGTGGCGATATTGTGAAATAATATTTAAAATTCGAGGTAAGGTAAGGTCATATTTATCAGTTGACCTTAACGGGTTGAGCTGTTATCATAAGTCAGAACACTCATTAATTCCCATTATGCTGGCAGAGACCTCCTCTGCCCTATTGTGAATTATACAATTCATCCAGGGGTTTAAAGGTGCCTCTCTCTCTCTCTCTCTCTCTCTCTCTCTCTCTCTCTCTCTCTCATGACAAACTATACATACATGTAAGAGATAAGCCATGACGAGGTATGCATTAGAGGGTTTTAATGCACAACGTAGAGGCAAAGAACTCTGCAGTGCATTAAAACACACACCTTATGGGGATTATCCCTTTTATAACATGGCCGCTTGCCAGCAGTGGAAAAAAATAGGGAGAGGTAATTAATTTAGGGTGCGATATGCTGTGAAAATGAAAATTTTCTGCTTGGACTATTTTCACACAGGCCAGACAGCCTAGCAACAGAGATCCTACCAGCTGATTCAACATTATTCAGATTGAGCTGAATAATGACATTAGACATCGTTGATTTGTCAAAATGGATAAAATATGGCAAATATCAAAAATGTGGCTTGGTTAGTTCAGTGTCGGTGTTAACATTACACTCGATTTAGTTTTAGTTTTAATAATCGTAATCATTTTGAAGCACTCAGTGTTTTAAAAACACAGCAGCTAACAGCTAATGTAGGTTAACACGAGTTGACCCAGACTACATGTGCTGTGTGGTTTTAGCGCATGCCCTCGAGCCAATCACAAACAAGTAGTGACCCAGACCATGGTATAAAAATCTATCTATAAAGATCTCCCTCCTGAAGCACACAGATCTAGGAGCAGCTCACTTACTGCCCCTCAAACTCCCAGATCTGTGTGAGGGGACACAAGATTGAGAAACATATTCCCACTGCCTATATCTGTGGGAGGGAAATTCATGGTTATATATGTGTACAGAGCCAGGGAGGTCTGTATTTGTGTGGATTTGTCTGTATATATGTATGTGTGTGGGGTGGGGGGGTGTGCACCTGCTAGCCTGTGCCATATTTATGCACATGTCATCTGTGTGCCTCCATAATGTAAGCTGGAGGGTGGCAATTGTGGTGTGACAGAGGATACAGAGAGGCCGGCCTGGGCCAGAGGTCCTTCTATTTCTGAAAGCAGACAGGACGCAGGGAACACATTATGCTGCCCACACAACAGGACACAGGCAATCGACCTGTGACCCTGGTCCATTTCAAATCATTATCTCCTGGCTTAAGAGCAGGGGCTAATCCTCGCGGTGTTTACCACACAACTGGTACAACAGCTGGATGCTCGGTTCCCAGCGTTTTCCTGGACCTCTCTCTGGACTGATACATATGGATGCTATCTGGGGTGGCGTGCCCCTGTTTGGATTGCAACCAATGGGCGACATGGGAGCATCTGTGCACGTACAGTAAGCTATGTTTATCTCTGGGCGCACGAGGGGCTCAGGCCAGTCTGCTGCACTAAATCATCCTATTGCTATTGGCAAATTTGACTGTTTCAGTGAAATATGGTATTAGTGAAGGATTAATTGCTGTGTCCATGTTGGCCAGTGGGCTACTAGGCAATTATTCTGAGAAAGTCTGGTTGACCCTCTTCGCTGGTGGTCTACTGGTGCAAGTGGGACAGTGTTGTTTGGTGTTGTTTGGGGCAGCAAGGTGAAGGGGTGTGTAAGGAGATTTGCCTTTGAACCAGTGGACCCAGGTCCAAGCACCGATGGCAGCAAACATCCCCCCAGCTGAAGTGACTTTCTGCTCTCTTAGCTGCTGCTGCTCTGTAGCTAAACCTGCACTCTGATCTCGCCGTGGAGCAGGCGAGAAAAAAGGAGAAACTCCCTGCAGGGATTAATAAAGTATCACATTAAAAGTCAAATAATGAAATTGATAAGCTACGGAGGAGCACAGTGTGAGCGAGTTAAAGCTATTATGCTAGAGGAAATTTTCAACTTGTCAATAATAAATGAGAGTGATATAAAATGCATAAGGCTAATAAGTTTTCGACAATATCGACTGAAGGTCAGTGTTATTTTTATGTGTGTTCAGAGCGGCTCGCTGTGACGTGTCTCGAACAAGAGCAGGGATTGTGTAACAGCGGCTGCCAGGACAGGTGAACCATGTAACCATGTTCAGACTTGTTTTCATTTTGTTGAATAAGTACAGCCTTGAGCATGTAAGCACAAGCACAGACACACATGCACTCATACAAGCCCCTCCCCCTTCACACAGACACACACTGCATGTTGTTCTTCATGTCCTCTCTCAATATCCATTTATAAATTCAAAGCGTAGCACAGTGACGCAGATATGTGTAAGTTTTACCTTTATTTGATCCCACTCAGGAAAATCAATGCTATTTCATAACGCATTATATTGGCCTAAGCCCCGTGCATATCTGAGCAGAGGTCACATCGTCCCTCCTAACGGCGCGTTGATTGTGGATAAAAGGTGAGATAAGGTCTTTCAATCACACAAACTTAACATCTAGGCTTTTATTTAACAAAAAAAAAAAGAAAAAAAAAAGAACAAAGCAAAGCACCAGCTCTCCAAAGTGGCATTAATGGAGTGCAGTTAGGGATAGTGGCGTTAATGGTCCGGGAATAAACTCAGATTCTGCCTGGAAGTACGTTGGCATCATTATTGACTCACTCGCCCATTCTGGTACCCGAATGCCACAACTGCATCAAAGCTCTTTCTGGGAAGATCAGAGGGTGAATTAAGGTGAGATAAATGGGATAGTCCCATTCTGTTCATTGACTGTCTCGTTTATTTATTACCTGGAAATGCCATAACAAAAGAGCCTTCACTTGCTGTGTGGAATAACTTGCATGACCTGACTTGAAACTTAATAAAACAGTTGTTTTGGTGAGTTTTATGATGGGACATTAGGATGTTCATGTTTCAAACTCTGTAAATCACTAAGACTGTCATCGATATTCACTTTGAGTCATTAGTACAGTTATGGTAAACAAAAGAAACCTTGGCGAGGAGGATTGGCAGCCTCTACATAGCACTTTACATGGTGTGGATCAAACGTTGGGGCCAAAACAGGACATGGATGCTTTCCTTCAACGTAATGAGAGCAGAAGCCTTTTAGAGTTTGTCCCAGTTGCAGATGGCAAAACAAGTAAAAGCCTGACAGATAAATATTATCTTCCAACATATTTATGCTCATCGGCAAAGCGAAAGTCACTGGAGTGCGATAAGGGCTGCAAATCATCTCCATCATGGTCTCATTTGCTCACAGTGAGTATACCAATGTATCACAGTTAACCCTGAAAATGACATATTGATGTTTAGAAATGTTGAATGTAGCAACTGCAAGTTCACTATTTCAGGACTGTGCTACTGTATTTTTCTCTGTCTTCCACCTCCTTTCCTCTCTTTCTGTTTCTTTTACTGTTTCTGAGGATTATCTGGTACTTAATATGGAATTTGGTTTTGTGTCAGTAACCCTGCGCTGCCTTGGCCCAGTCTGTCTTATATATGGGCTCTGAATGGGATTAGCCAGAATGAAAACAGTCTAAATCTAAATGGAAATAAAGTCTAAATTAAAATAACATACAGGAATTATGACGTGTATCTCCTTCATTTTATGGGGAAGAAAAATGAACGAAACCTTGGCTCCTTGGCTAACGTGTTACAGTTGAACAAACTGTTTGGTAACATTATAGGACACATCACACTTGACCTCTTACTGGATCAACTCTGCCTCTATTATCCAAACACACATTTTCTAAATGGCTGCTTACGCAAAATTTAGCATATGAAATCTCTGGAATCTTGGCAAACAGGCCAGTTTCAAAAGTTTATACGAGCGCACGCACCGTTTATCATATTACAAACACAGTCGCACATGCACAAACACTTAGACACGCAGATATTCACTTGTGAGAGCAGTCATAACACTCCAGAGCTACATGAGGACAGCCGCTGATCTCTGAGCCTGAAATGCTCCTTTGTCACATTGGGAATTAACAAACGATAAAAGGAGGGACGAGAGAAAGAGCGGTGACAGCGGGGCGGGAGAGATAAATCTAATAGCTCTATCAGCGCTCCGTGGAAGAGATCGAGATTACAGGCCATTTTAGTGGCCATTAATATGGATGTGACACTAAAACAAGCCGTAGCCTCTGGCTCTGCAGGGAAGCCAGGCCGGGCCAAACAAAGCTCGGCCAGCGCGGCGACAATCAGGTTTTGACCCATCAGGGTGTTTCTGCTGATTTTGGTAGATAAGCTGTTTGATCAACTCTGCTGTATGGCGAGATTTGTGGCATTTTAAGCTCAGTTTGTAGAGGATTTAATGCGCCCATGCGGTGTGCTCGTGAGATGACCAAAAACACTGTGCACTGTCCACAAACCCAGTGTGCTTAATGTTCACGCACAGCACTGCAAACCAAATAAAGGCTAAATAAATAGAGAAGAACTGCCACCAATCTTTTCATCGCACAATTTGATTTGAATTTGAAGACCAGATTTTCCCACAAGTCAGTGCATTCCTTTAATGTTAACATCAGCATTACACACACACACACTAAAAGGGATTGAGGAGGGGTAAAACAGAGATTGATGAATAATCCTAATCGTTTCGGCTTTTGTGTGCATTCGCCCAGCAGTCAGTCAAAGAAGGAGCAGCCTTTCCAGACTCGCGGCTGATCAGATGTGGCTGTCTGAGCTTCACTGTTCATTAAAACACACAGATAAAGAAAGAGAGAGAGAGAGAGAGAAAGAGGTTTGATTGGGCACAGGTGTAGCTTGTTCAACATTTCTTGTCCTCACAAGTGTGACATCATCTTTTGGCCCAAACTAAAAGCGTCCATATCCCACACAGACATGGTAAGGACCGCAGACAGTTCACTCACTGGCTGCTTCTGTTATCATTTTTGGAAAAAACACAGCAGCAGACCTTGGTGCCAGAACTTAATTGGATTGGCCTATTATTTTATTATATTTTTTTGAGGCTTATTTATCTGGGCAACATATTTGAGCTATGTATGATCTGAGCAACGTGTTTAATTCAGGCTATAATTCTGTAGATCTTTAAAAAAAAAAACATGGGCTGGTTAACATGGCCAAGTTAATAAACATAATTTGATTTAAACTTTCGTCCATGTCCTGTATAAGAGATGTATTTGCTTTTCCTATACAATGCTTGTCAGTGAATTCATATGAAGTGACAGATTTAAGCCCACAGTATGAATATTTAACGTTATCTGCGTACAGTTAAGTCGAGTATGGGGAGCAGACATCATTGCCTCTCATTCATTTTGACCTGAGTTGCACCGTTTTCCTCCCCTGAATCCTCTTTGTCCCCTTGTTATGGCTGTGACAGATGTGTAGGTGTGTAAAATACTTCCCAGTCCAGTATTTCTTGGTATTTCATAAAAAAACAGTTATGAGTTAAAACATATAATAACTTAGCCACATTTAATTTCTTTTTTTTTTTTCTTTTTTTCCAGTGATACATCTTTCTACAAGAACAGATCAATAATGACAAATGGGAGCCAAAGAAAGCCAACACATGAGAGAGCATTATGCCGCCTTCACATCATATTAAATTTACTGTAAATATGAGCTGCCTTTCAGGGGAAAAACATTCATGTCAGTCTCCCACTTGTAATTACAAGTAGGATATGTGGAATTTTTTTGTGGGCTCTGATATCTCCCACTTAGTGTCAGCAGCACGAGCTGCAAGCACTGCAGTGGATCCTCTGACGCTGGCAGTCCAAGATAATAAAATTCATAAATATCCATTATATTCACTGTTATGAAATCCACTCTTATGATGAAAAGTGACTGATGACTGTTGTGGTTTACGGTTGATTTTAAATTCAGAATGATTAATGTTTTGGGTGTTGGCATGCCATCAATTTGTACACGTGAACGCTTCCAAGTTGTAGCAACAAGATGTTTTCCCATGTTTTGCATCTTTTGATACAACGTGAAAGCGGCATCAGTCCCAGTCAGTATTAATATTTCATCTATGATCGCGGCCATTAACACGTTGCCTGCTGTAGGTATAATCTGTGCTCTCGCAAGTCTTACGTGCTGGGAACATGCTGTGAACGTGTATTTGGCTTTGGCTTTAAGGATTAATTATACTCCCACAGCCACTGGAAATAGTTTATGTTAAGGTCAACGTATGGCCTTTGATGAAACATGTGATGAAAACACTGACGGCGCACAAACACAGACCGAGTATGGAATCGGGAATGTTTTCATTAAATGTGTTTGCATATTTCTCAGATGACTTTTTTTTCCTTTTTTTGTTTGTTTCGTTTTTAAATCTGCATTTTTACGTCTCACGAACTGTCTTCTTAACTTTGAATCAAAGGCAGGAAAATAAACCACAGGAGGGGGGAAAAAAAGACCTCTGAACCTAAAAGGCTCTTGCAAAAATTAGTCCGTCAATATGACACACAGAATAACATTCCTGGAATCAGATGAGTCAAACCACCTGGTGACATCTGTTGAAGTAATTGGATTTGACACGTGTTCAAACACAAAATACGGTTAAGAAGTACAACAAATGCAGCACCTCTGGATTAAATGACCCTTCAAATCAGCGGATCCTCATCAGATGTGGAGGTTCACTCTATGTGAAACTGCTCCACAGTTGTTCATGATTTAGCTAATGCGCCTTTCAAATGAAAAATCCACCATGAAACAAACTTCACAAGTTATTTATGCCGTTAAATCAGTATCTGTAAGCTCACATTACTTCCTGCTAAGCTACAAATCGGATAACTGTGAGACTCTGTCACCTGGAGGGAAAACTTTAGTTTGCTTCAGTGACAATGAATTAGAGGCTCGAAATATTTTTTTAAGCTGTAAAACCAAATGTGTTGAGGGAGTTTTAGTCCATTATGGTGCTAACAGTTGGTAACCAGAAAATGTGCCCATATCACCAGAAAACCAACTTGGCCACTGTCACAAAAGTCTCTCTTTGTTTGTCCGTGGAGCTGCTCCAGGATTTGTCTTTCGATGGTTTTATGAGAAGAGAGCGCTGCCTCTTTTGTCTTTAACTTTGGAGCGAGCTGTTCAACAGAAACAAATCCAAGTTCGTGGAAATTTAATATATGTTCTGTTTAGGTTGCAGTTTTTCTCCCTGTATGATTTGTTTACAGAGAGAGATGAGCACTACTTTTTTTTCCCTACATTTCTCTGAATTGGAAACAGTGGTGCCCGTTTCCTGTGATTCTCATTTGTGTCAGTTTGAAGCCTATGTGCCGACTCGTTCAGCTGACAGAAATAGTCTGTCATAACGTGTTTTTTTTTTTTTTTTCTTTTTCTCAGAGACGAGCATTAGCTATTCCTGGGCTTAAGTTTTGACCAGATGCCCAAAGTGTGGGCACATGTACATATCTGCATGCATATACACACACACACACAGAAGACACACAGAACACACACACAGAAGATACACACACATGCACAGGGGCTGTGGCTGTTTGTGTGAATATGTCCCCAGCTGTTGAGTGCTGTGCAGATGTAGCAACCAGAAATGGGGGATTACAGCTAAATCTAGAGAGAGAAGGAGGAGGAGGGTGATTAGAGAACAGTGTGGAGACTGGAGGGGGTACGACTGTCTGAAACTAAAGACGAGGGTTAAGAGGGGTCAGAGGAAAACCAACCTGATGACAGGCAGATTAGACATAAAACAGAACGAGCAGAACGCTGTGAGAGATGCAGAGAAAATTACAGAAAACGTGTGAAAGAAAAACAACACAGGAAGGAAGAAGAGATGAGTGACAGATTTTTCACAAGTGATGGCTAGAGGGTGAAAAAAGAGAAAAAAAATGACTACTGTTAAAAAAAAAAATACATGTTGGGATTCAGTGAGGCAGCTACACAGCCATTTTTTTCATTTGATTACAATTCATTGATTTCTTTTACTTTGCCACTGAAAATCTGCAAAAGAATGCAGTGCTAATGCAGGCCCCAAAAGGGGAAAAAAAATGCAGTTAAGGCATCTGAAGCCTTGTAAACATTTCTACTCACATGTGGGAGAGGGCAGGGAAGTTTTTGCTAATCAGAGTTGCTGCAGAGGAGCAGTTTCGGCTTTCAACAGAGTTCAAATGTGTTTTCTGTAATTCATAAGGAGCTTTAGCCTGTTAAATGGAAAAACAGATATCAGATTACACTCTGAAAACGAAGGTTATGCGAGTCTCACTTCTTAGAATTACAATCACTGTTTATAGAGAAATAAAAAAAAAAAAAACACCTCTGGTTTCATAACCATTTCCACTTCGGTCAGGCAAACACCTTAAAAACAAAGCTGGCGCACGAGTAATGGCTTGTCAGGGCGGAAAAAAAGTCCTACTTCGTTGTGGGCTCCTGTTACAGCCCCATATCTACCTCTGCTTCATCTACCCCAGGGTTACAGTCATATCTCGCCATTTTTAATATTCTAAACATTTTCACACATGCTCTGTTGCTGCTAGTACTAGAGGCTGCTGCAGACAGCAAATGTGGTCTGTTTGATATTCTGCGATAAGTTTCCTCCACTTGTCAACACATTAGCCAACTGATCTGGAGAGGATTGGCAAGAGCCCAAATTAATGTGCGCAAAAGCAAAGCCCTCTAGGAAGCTTAACGCCTTTCTAATTAAGATGCACACTGACATTTCCCTGCTTTGAGATGGGTCTTTATGCATCTCTTAACAGCATGTCCAAGAAAGTCTGTCACAGAAAAAAAAAAAAAAATGAAATTAGTAGGCCGCTAATGTAGAATTAGAAGTTTTCATTTAAATTAAGATGATAATGATTTTTCTTCAATAAATGCAAGGTTTTTGCCTATCATGAGGAAACAGCTATATTGTCCTTGCTCTGAAATTATATGTTTTGCTTTGGGGAAAGCCAGATGCACAATCCACACAAGTATTTAAGGCCAATTATGAGCTCAAAGGAGACTATAAATAAGATTACCAACCTCACAGACCCCTCTCGCCCTCGGTGCTGTAAGAATTAAATCCATATTACAGCTGTATAATGTAATAATTCAAGAAAAAGCCAAAGAAATGACACGTTACCTGCTTTGTCATGCTTGCTCGCTGGCACTGTGTCACCAGCAGATTGTCATATCATCTTCCCCATCCCGTGAGTGTCTTTGTTAGGGGAGCTGGCATCATATTTCCCAGGGCATTAACACACGTCATTTTGCATCCCCAAATGCCTCCTCATCTCCATCTCATCTCAGCAGGCCCAGCACTCCACCTGGGTCAGTCTTTGTCTGTGGAGCAGGAGAGTTGACTTACAATGACCTGAAGCCAGAGGAGTGTCAAGTCAAATGCTGAAATCCTGGAGAGATTTGAAGAGGTCCCATTAGGATAGTTTCAGACCAGAGGACACGCATCGTGGATACCACCTGTGGCCGGGTGAGCAGGTACACACTGCAGCGATGACCCACAGATCATCAGGGGGCACCGGGTGCTCTGGCAACAAGTTATGCAGTCAAACTTAATAAAGTAAAATAATCCTGAAGGTCTGAGAAACAGTGTTAGTACAGTAGGTCAACTCACCCCATCAGCAATTACATAATACATAATATTCTATGCAGTTTTTTTTTTTTTTTTTTTTTTCAATTTTGCATTGTGTCACCTATGCTGGCCTCACTAAAACCTACATTTTTTGCTTATTCACTGACAATTTATTATTATTTCCTGCTGTGTAAGTGTTGCTTGATGAATACTGGATGCCCCTAGGCTGCCTAATTGGTACCATTAAATCATTTAACACCGGATTCAGCAGTGCCATGCTAAACACACTGAATCAGCATAGTGAGAAACAGATCCGTTAGAGTAGTTAGTGCTCGTGAACGTCCGCCAGCAAATATTAACATAATCCATAAGTTAGATGTGCCTACATGAATAAAGATGGAGTGAAATTTTTATTCGGGGAAAAAAAGGGGGCCACGTAACACATAAACCCGGGAGTGTCGTCATCAAAATCTGCATTGTGTTTTCAAAATCCAATCTCTATCTTATAGGTACACACACTTAAACCTCTTACATAATGCTTTTCAGATGTCCTGCAGTACTCTATGCATCTCACTGACGTTTTCACCAGCCGCAGTGGAAGAAGTCTTTAGCGACCTCTATGGGAAACAGGCGGTAAAGTTGTTTAAACTGATGGGAGTGCGTGGCCCATGTGTCAAAACACTACATGATGTCTGCTATCTGCTAATGAGGCAGAGATGTTGGGAATATCAGCATCTCTGTAATAAAAACCACGACGGAAAGTCCCTGAGTGCGCCTTTCACAGCTCAACATGTGAAACTAAAACTGGCATCTCAACATCCCCGCCGCTCCCTCGCTCATATTGAAATACCTGCGGAGACGTGCTGCCTTTAAGTTCCGTCCGAAAACACAGAATTCACAGATTAACGACGCATCTCATTGGACTGGGAAGTGGGCATTCCCTGGTCGCCGAGTTGCTGAGATGTTTAGGGCGCAAAAACATGGGAATAAAAGTGATATATTTTATTATCACGTATTTTTGTTTAACTTTTTTTTAAGTAGGCTGAATAATTAACACTGATGTAGCCCCATGTTTCCATTTTTACTCTTCATTTATCCTGCATGTCATGCATGTTCTGTATGTTGTAGGCAACTTTTGGCCTATTATCTAATCCAAATATTATTTATTATTTATGCATATCCCTCCTCTCGTTTTGCTGCATTTGCTTTTTTTCCCCCCAACATTATTTCTAAAACAGAGCACCTGAAACTGAACACCTGCTTTTGTACATGGTCAGTTTTTATCATTTCCCAGCCCCCTCAAAAAAACTGAGCTAGAAATAGTTTTTAAGGCTCGCAACATCGGGAGGAGATTTTCCCAGCAGCATTTGAAGGCTGCGCCGCTCTCGGTGATTGTGTCGCTGATATCCTGGGCTATAACAAGTTCTCCGAGGAGGAGGCATCTGTTTCATTGTCTGGGCCAGACGGTGCAGCTTGTCAGGGGAATTCTTCTAGACGGCGTCGGCCTGCCCATACTACAGATGGCTTATCTCACAGTAAATGATTTAGAAAACGATAATATGCCTCCAAACGGAGAAAAGGTCATCTCCCTTTGCTAATGGAATGTCTTCCTTCGTTATAGTCTGGACAGAGCCCTTGTTAAATATCTATTTCAAGGTGGAAACATGTGAAGCTCTGT
Organism: Myripristis murdjan; assembly: GCF_902150065.1. Classification (NCBI taxonomy): domain Eukaryota; kingdom Metazoa; phylum Chordata; class Actinopteri; order Holocentriformes; family Holocentridae; genus Myripristis; species Myripristis murdjan. The sequence continues at coordinate 13,636,017 of NC_043990.1, forward strand.
GTCAGGAGTTTAGAGAAGCGTGGTCATATTTAATCCTTGGCAACACTTATGATCCTCTCATTTAAATGGTAAGCAGGTCAATTAATGTTTCATTTTGACACAAGCAAAACATAGCCCCCCCTCCTCCCTATAAATTTAAGGAGTAAATATGACAGTTGTAATGCCCTTACATAACTAAACATAGTCATCATTATTGCCAAATATGAGGCAGCTATATTTCCAGCAAAATGACGGTTTAAGTTGTCAAGTCAGGCCCCGGAGCAGAAGCTGAAATCCTTTCACTAGGCCTATTCCCTCAGCCGGTGTCAAAACAGTGAAACATTAATGTGCATGTCCCAGCCTATAAGAAGGCTAGGGACTGAAACTTAAGCCAAGGCCTAATATTGAGCAAACACATGGTAATTATCTGTCTGTCAGTTAGATGCACAAATGCCAGATGTAATCAGAAGCTGTGTTTTATATATTACAGCTTAACTCCCTCAGAGTGGGCTAGAGGCTACCTGTCAGCTCCAACATCTACTGCCGAACAGCTGTGCAACAGAAATGATGGACACGTATTAAACAGCACTTGCAAATAAATGTCTGTTTTAACCTGCCTGGGTAAGGACAAATCAGATTACGTCAGGTATGTGCCAGTCACAGCAAATGATATGAAGCGCGCGCACACACACACACACACACACACACACACACACAGACACACACACATCCGTAGTCACACTTAATCTTCAAATAGTATTTGACCCAGGCCTGGAAAATGACTGGAAATGAGAAACACAAGCAGACAGCCAACAGCAGCATCTGCTCCACTTCTCTCTCTCTCATGTGATTTCGGGTCTGATGTATAACATCAAAGACAAAATCTTATCTGCCCCCTCTGTCTCTCTGACATGGACATTACTGCATCTGAGAGATGTGTCCCTCCCTATTGTCAACTTCTTTCTGCTCTGCGTACAGAGATTAGAAAGAAGCTGACAGGGGCAGAGAGAAAGGAGGGAGAGGAGGAGAGGCGGAGGGAGACAGATTTGTGGAGACATGAATGGCTCGCAGGTGTTTTTTGGGAGAGAAAGACAGAGTGAGAGAGATAGATAGATAGGTGGTGGCGGGGGGAGGGAGAAGAGGTGTGTGTGTGTGTGTGTGTGTGTGTGTGTGTGTGAGGGGGGGGTTGCAGCAGTGACTTTTCCCCCACGCTGTCATTATGTTTTATGGCAGAAACAGTGTGCGTGATCTGAAGCGAGGTGCAATGAGCATGAGCCGTGTGAGAAAAGGGTGATAGTTTTACACCAAGATTATGTGCGCGGGACGAGTGCTTTGTTTTTACATGCCTGCTTAGCACCAACACAAGTCGAGAAGTTGAGTGTGAGGCAGGCAGCGAGCAGTGATTTCGAGTAGTGCTCAGCAAAAACAAACAGCAGTGAGGCAAGGGTGAGTGAAGGTGAATTGGAAACTGGTGAGATAAAGAAAGGGCAGACCGGCAAAAAGTGAAGAAAGCTGACCGTGCAACTGGGGATTGTTTCGGGGTCAAAACCTCAGCATGGGGTACATTTATAAATAAATACACAAAAAAATAAATTTGCAAAAAGATTTTAATTGTCATTGTTTTAATCATTCTTGGTTCAATTTACAGTTGTTTTTTTTGTAATTCATTCTTGTCAAAGGTAAACACGTCTTGTGGTTGTCTTCAACATCAGTAAATGCTTTTTGCCCCCCTTTCCCGAACCCCGTAACGTAAACTAACATTACAGAAGAGCACATTCTCTCATACACACTTGCATATTCAGATTCTACAAACAATTCCTTAACGAATACGAAATTTCTAAATGCCACATACTCGAAAGCGCGGACAAACACATTCTACATACATACGCACACAAATGTGCACACATATGTTTTTCTCCTGCTCACATTCACACATGCACGCACGCACACACACGCACACACACACACACACACTCTCACACTTGCATTTGCGCACGCACTCACATTCCATAACTGGCATGTATTATAAATATACATTACAATGCAGATTCCTTGTTTCTTGCTGTGAATTTTGCAAGTGCAGCACTTGAGGAATGCTGCCCTTCCGTCGATATCGCCTCTTTCTCTAATTTCCTGTGTGCAGTCACAATTGGTTTATGAGACGCTTCTCAGCAACAATAATCTGGTTAGCAGTATCTGTTACATGAGAGCAGGGTTACTGAGTGTATATCCCTACTCACTAGTCATAACCAATAACCTTCTCTATTTGTCAGGCTGAATTACATCTGACCGTCTATCTACACAAGCAAATGCTTCAGTAGAAACTCCACCGTTAAAAAATAATAATAATAATAATAATAATAATAATAAAAAAATAAAAAAAATGGCACAATAGCTTATTGAGAAAACGCCTACAAATGTACACTAATAAATTAGATAGATAAATAATATAATTTAATGTTAAAATAAATACATTTTAAAGTAAATAAATTAAAAAAGCACAACATCTGATTAATGCCAGCCTATGTTGTCCTGTATTACAATATAAAAAAGTGAACTTCTGTTTATTTGCACATTCACGCGTGTTTTCTTTTCTTTCTTTTTTTTTTTTTTTTTCTTAACAAAATGGCGGCAGCGTTACTTTGTGACTCAAAGCACAAATTCTCCTCAGGCACCTGCCGCACTCTGGCGACTTGTATGGGGTTGTTTCCATGGTGACTGCTGTAATGGCCATCAGCGCTGATTGGCTGGGGACCTCTGAAGTGGGAAACGAATAGACCAGATAGTTGGGATTGAAAGGGAATTTGCTGCTGAGAGAGAGGGTTTTAAGAATTGTAAATTAGTGGCACTCAGAACTATTCTTGCTGATTGCTGCGAGGAGAAAGGTTTGACATCTGGGAAACCTAAGCGAAGTGCGTCGGGACAAAACACAGATCTACCGCATCTACCACATCTAAGTGCCGTCAAATTACTAGTCCAGAGTCTGTGTTTTTCTCAGGTTGTTACAGTGTGAAGGCAGGAAATACAGACACAGGACTAGTACTGAGAGGGCACTCACACCCACTACTCCTCTAAGAAATGCAGGCTTTGTGTGTGAGTGTACCTATCACAAAGCCAGGGGTATTTTTGATGTCTGGAGAAAATGGATTCTTGAAAGGCCCATGGATATCCGCACAAAATCTTCCCCCTTCCCTAAGAAACGCCTCGGGCTCCAATATCAGCAGCTCTCTCACACCGGTGTGAAAACATTCCTCATCCTCCGGGACATCGGCAGCAGTTCACGTCACTGACTGACTATATAAATGCCCAGTACAGCCCACGTAAGATCAGTACAGCCGGAGAGTTCAGTTCGCTCTTTCCTACATCACACCAAAGTTGCATTTAATCCATCATTGCACTTGGTCCATGATCCATTGTCTACAATCCATCCGGTCCCCGCAAAAAAAAGTTCATTTTTTCTCTGTGTATTATATTCCTCAAAGCTTACAGTTACAAAAACCTTGCTTTCTCACTTCAGCTGAAGACAATGCAGCTTGAATTCCTCAGGAGGCTGACATCCATGCTACGGTAAGGGTGTGTAGCCTTACAGCCGACTCAGTACAAGTCCACTTTCCCCTGCCGCGTGCCGTGACAGCAGCACACAAGTCTCACTTTGAATGTTGGTTGTGTTCTCCATGTTGCGGCACAGACACCTACATTTAAATGCTGTGGTATTCATATGGTGAGGATGTCCAACAACAAATGGAGTGTCAAAACACACTGGTGTGAATATGATGGCAAAAAGGCCTCTCCTTTTATTTATTTATTTTTTTTAAAGTCCAGTAAATTAAGTCCAAGGTTTTTTTTCCTGTATCATTTTGACTGCGTCTCTAATCGGTACTTTCCTTTGTTCCTGCCCACTTTCAGATCAAAAACTCATGGTCGGTGGATACTAAGCCCTTTGGACAAGGTGGTCCAGCTATGCATGAAGTGTCACTCCCGGTGACAGTCGCTAGGACAACAGGATGGCCGACGTGAGCAGCATGGCCACGGTGAGAAGAAGGCGGTCGCGTGATGGGCTGCTGCCACTGACACTTTTCTCCAGTTTGGGAACTTCTGGGTTAAATTCATCTGAGGAGAGAGACACAGATTGAGAGAATTGTTTTATAAAAAAAAAAAACAAAGTGAGAAAGAGAGATACAGACAATGCAGCAGAGAGAGAATGTGTGAGTGAGAGAGAGCGTGAGTGTGTGTGCGAGAGAGGACGAAATGAACCATTACTACATTATTAATTCATCAATCTAAAGGCGACGTGTGATGCATGCAAATTGTACTTTTACATATGCAGAGAAAAAAGACATGATGCAATTATCAACAAACCACCAATTATCATCAGCGCTGCTACATATGGCCATTTCCCCCATGGGATGGAGAATTAAAAACACTTTGTTGCTGTTCTGTTTTTTTTTTTGTTGTTTTTTTCCTTCATGTATTCCTCTTTTCAGACTAATGATGTTTTTATCCGACTGGGATTTCAATCAAACCAAATTACTATGGCCTCGCCATTGATTAGACACAATGGAACATTAGCTGGAGGGGAGAGAGGGAGAAAGAGCTGGGAGAACACATTTTGTAATATTCAGTAAAAAGGTTCAAATGCGGATTACACTGAGTCATTATGCTCTGTCTCGATGTTATGTTTCCTGTTATGTCTCAACACTTGCTTCTCACTGAAACAAAACAAAAATGAACCAAGCTGTGCATGCACCGCTTGCTCATCCGTCATAGCTGCTGGGAAAAGCCTGGACTAGTCTGGTGCAGCTACACAGAGCACCGGGGACAAAATGTTTGGCAAAATGTGCTTTTTTTTTTTTTTGTTTGAAACAGAGGAAGTGAGTGAATGCAGGAGGGGAGCCGGGATCTTGTGAGTCCGCCTGTCAATCAGTTATCAATGTGGGTTGTTTTTGAAGGCCAGGAGACAGGTAGAGTGAGTTTAAACCATGAGACAAAGGGTTATTTTATTTTATTTTATTATTTTATTTTATTTTAATATTTTTATATATTTTATTTATTCTATCCTATTTTGTTTTATTATTTTATTATTATTATTATTACTATTATTATTTTACTTTATTTGATTTTATTTTAATTGATCTTATCTTATTTTATCGTGTTATCCTACTGTGTTTTTTACCTTTTTATTCTGCTTCTATTGTGTTATCTTGTGGTGTTTTATCTTGCTGTGCAGCACTTTGGAAAACCTTGTGTTTGTTAAAATTGTGCTATATAAATAAAGTGGATTGGATTGGATTGGATCCCATGTTCAGGGAAGTATTTTAGCAAGTTACAGGGGTTGTTTGGATTTACTGACACAAGGTGACATAACTCACTGACTACTAATGGTATCGCTGTATCATGGAACTATTTTGCTAAAAGGAGAAAAAGCCAGTGTATCAGTCCGCCTGTGAGGTTTGCCAGCAGAAGAAGTTCCTAGTGGGAACATTTTAGTAATGCACTGGTGTTATTTAGTGAAAACAAAACAGCTTTGAGATACATCGATTTGTTTGTGATTTAAAATGTTTGCCATTACCTCACCCCGTCGACTGCTAATTAACTATTCATTTAGTCGCTCTGACAAACAGCCACAACTACAACCACAGGGATCACCTCTGCAGAGAACGCCCATGATCTGATACCACCGGCAGCGAGTAAGTCATAGCAATTTGTGTCAATAAATCCAAACTACGGCTAAACTATAAATAAAGCCCCTGCCTGAAATTTGAAAAACTCTATTGGAGGCAATAAGGGGTTACCTTGAGAAAACCAAGAAATAAAAAAAAAAGTGCTATCTGGTAAAGACAACAAATATACGGCAGCTGACGAGTGACAAGTGAAAATGTATGGAATGTAGTCATTTCTGTCTCCAACCGGGCTGGTTTGTCCCGGTCGTCTGTGACTCTTGTCCACGTCAGAGCCATTCTTAGTAAACACAATGCATCTGTCTGCAGTGGTGACACACAACACTGACATTCACACTGTGATGCACCAGGATGAACTCGGTAAACAGAAAACACACGGTGAAGGTGAGAGGAAGAATACAAACTAGGGCCCGGCCAAGGTGGGGCCCACAGGTCACATCTGGCCCTTCACACCGAGCTTTTTGGGCTCTCTGTTTCAGAGAGACAAGATCCAGAGATAAAACCTGTACAGGGTATGTAGTAAGTATTTGTATTGCGTTCACATGCAGGATTTTGAAGACCAAAAATAAACTTTGGAATCAGATAAAACTGAGGGTGCTAATGGCTAGGTGATGCATTTCAAAATAAACTATTTCCAGTCACATTTTCCACTCCAACACCCAAGTTAGGCTACGTTTCAGCCCTTAGCCCTCCATGTCAAAATGGTTTGGCTGTGGCAGCACCACTGCAGACACAGAACAGGAGGAAAAAGCTTAAAGGGTGGCTATGTCACAGATGGAAAGATGCACAGCGTATACTAAGCGGGTTTGCTGCTGGAGACAGGGAAGTTAATGTTTAATTCAAACAGCCAGCAACATGACTGATGCTGACTTCCTGCAGCACATTTGTGGCAATAAGAGGCAACATACAGACTTCATGCACATGTGAAGCGACAGCTTGTGAGATGTTCACGGTCCACCGTAGCGTATCTCTGCTGCTCATAATCCTTGTTCGCTTTGTCTCTCCGTAAGGGAATGACTAAAGGCTGGGCAGACAGGAGGCCTGTTTCAAGGAGCCCAAAAACAGAACAAAAGATGAATCCGCCACAACAGTCAGTACACAGATACACCGCTGTAAATCAGTCGAATGTGACGCAGAAGCCAAGCTAATAATACAATAATGGGGATGAGATTAAGTCTAAGAATGTGGAGAGAGAAAAGTTGGGTCAATACAAAGCCGATCTGTGGGCCGGTCTGGTCCTCAGGGTGAGTCAGCCAAGTGGGTGTCCAGTGGTCAGAAAGGCCATTCAGGGAATGGGCTGTTTTTAAGTGTGTGTGTGAGTGTGTGTGTGTGTGTGTGTGTGTGTGTGTGTGTGTGTGTGTGTGTGTGTGTGTGTGTGTGTGTGTGTGTGTGTGTGTGTGTGTGTGTGCGCGCAAATATGTGTGTCCTGTTTGTGCTCTTCCTCCCAATGTATTCAGCCAAATGCAACAGAATGCCTGAGGCTATATGATTTTTTATGACTCCCTGCCTGTGCGTATGTGTGTGTGTGTGTGTGTGTCTGTGTGTGTGTGTCTGTGTGTGCGTGTTTTTTTTATTAAATTCTACGTAAGCTTGAGCCTGAGTTACTGCTGAGCAATTCGCCCACCACTGAGCCTTTCTTTCTTCTTGTGCCACTTCTCTCTCTGCACACCCCCCGTTTTCTCTGCCCCCTCTCCGTTTTTATCTCTCTTTCTGCCTGTCTCTCACTCTCTGCCTTATCTGTCCCCCTTTCTGTGGGGTCTTTTCTCTCTTTCTGCTGCTGCATTTCTCTTTCACTGCCTCCTCTCTATCTGTCTTTTATCTCTCTGCTTTCTGTCTTTGTCTCACTCTCACCTCTCCTTTGCCAGTTCTCTGTTTCCTCTTTCTAACTTTTTCTTTCCCTGCTCATGCCATACTCTATTTTCCTCTCTCTCTCCCTCTCTCTCCCTCTCTCTCTCTCTGTGTGAAGGCACTGTATGCTGATGGCTCAAGGGCTCTTTTCACTCCGTCTCTGCTGGTCTGAGTTTCCATCTCAGGCAGGTCACACTCTCTTAGCCCTTGTCGCAGACAGCCTACAGCTCCCAGAAACAAGCATACTAAATGATTCCCGGCAAGAGGCTTTTGTTTGAGCCGGGGAAGAAAGAAACGAGAGAAAGAAAGAAAAATAGAGGGTTTATGTAACCACTCAACTGTAGAATTGACTTGCTCGCTAATGTGCCTTCTCTTTAGGTAAACATGGACCTTTCAATCCTTACAAGACCTCCGCTGACCTTGCTGCTTTTGTGCAGAGGAAAAAGGGAGGCTTACCTGTATGTGTGTATGTGTGCATGTATGCATATGTGTGTGTGTGTGCGTGTGTGTGCATACGCGCAAGGACACAGATTTGTGACTAACATGGGCACATTGAGGAATGTAGAGGATTTTAAAGGCTGGTGTTAGGTAGAGTTTTGAAAGACTTTCTTACGTTACATAACAGAGGCCAATGACTTATTTCGTTTGAATTTTTAAACAACTAAATCATAAAACATGCATTTTCATCAAACTTTTTCTGATGTAAAATGGGACTCCTGTTAAGGGCTCATGGTAGAGTTCAGTGATATAGACAAAATCAAATATCAGAAGATCTTCGACTGAGTACCCTGATATCAATATTGTGATGATAATTTAGAGATGAGATGATAAATAACAGAACAGCTAAAAACAGTCATTCAGAAAACTGTCCCTTTGCTGTATAACCAGGAAAAGACAACACATGCCATATCACAATATTATGATAGCCAAAAATCGCAGACAATATATATATTTATTTCACTAGAGCAACATAATATCATATTATATTGGCCTAGCTCACGGCATTTGGCTATAAGTATTTGTTTGCCTGCATATATCTGGATATGCTAAGCAGTTCATTAAGTAAGCACTGCAGTGCCCGTGGCCCAGCGCCTGTTGCACCACCACAGAGAGCAGCAGGGCCGGGCCCGGAAACTCAAGTGTTTGATCATCAGCCGCAGTGGCTTGAGGATGTTACAACTCACCGGCCACTTGGATTATTTTGCCAACCATAGAATAAAAAAAACCTCTAACAAGTGGCTGGTTGCATTCCACAATGACCAGCAGAGTAAACAAACTTAGCAGCCACAACAAAGTACTGAACAGTCCTTGGCTTTTTTTTTTTTTTTTTTTTTTACTGCTGTTCATTTTTGTAGCCCAGAAATGGAAGCGTGTTCACTCACCAATGTCGTGTATTTTGATGTTTGGCCTGACTGTGAAGTCGGGAGGAGTCTGACTGGAGTCATCATCTGCCTGGGAGACTGAAACACACACACACACAAAGAGGGGGGAAAAAGTGAGAGGAAGAAGGGGGAGGAAAAAAAAGGGGAAAAAGGAGGGAGGATGAGAGAGGGACAGGGAGAGTTGACGCCCTATAAAAATGCCAACACTTGAAATGTATACAATTATGGAGCATTGTGCACCAGTGAGTGTGTCTGTGCCACTGAGAAAGCACAAAGAAATCCTGGATCCATGCTTGCAGCTGAAGATTAAATCCATTTGGAACTGGGGGACAGAAAGTATTATTACATTTACTGTTTGTCTAGACATGGAATTACACTCCCTCCGCCTTGCCAGTCTATGCATGAATGAATGAACTTGAATCTGTGTGAATTCTCTGAATGTCTTTCCTCTCTGTTAGTGTGTTAATGTAATCCTGTGATTCTGGTTCTGCTCTCCTATGTTCCCTGACCAAGGAGGTCAGGCAACATAGGAGAGCGTGCACACAGACCCAACGCTTCTTTCGCTGTTTTCGATTTGCAGATTCGCGCAAATGTAAAGCATATGCCGTGTGCACTCCTGTTTCTTTCTTTGCCATCCAAGGCTCCAAAGGGTTAAGGTGGGAAAGATGCAGAGAGAACAGTGTGTAGGCAAAAAGAAAGGAATTGGGTTTTTGATAGCAAGCTGTTAAAATGACCTTGCTGTGTAAAGGTTGTGGATAGTAAACCAAGTAAATGCACAGACGCACACATTGCCAATCCTGCGTGACCTTGCCCACACACACCTAGACACACACACACACAAAGTTGCATACAAGCCCACATAAAAAAAAAAATATATAGCTGAGATGGTACAATGTGCAGAGCTGTGAGGTGTAAACTAAATTCACGCACACACACACACACAGACAAGCAGAAATATGCTCAAACCTTTACTCTTCACACACACGGGGCACTGCACACTCACACACACACTCGTGCACGCACACACAAGAGGCAAATGGAGGCGTGGTAGACACTTCAATAGATTAGCTGTGACACTGGGATGGGGGGGTTAAGGTGATGTGTACACAGGGGCTGACACTGGCCTGAGTGTGGGATGTATTAGTGCTGACAAGGTTAGAGGAAAGGGGGAGGCTTTCAGCGCTGGGCTCCCTGATCAAAGGCCTGCAGGGGAGAGAGCAGGCTACCAGGGTAAAAATAACACACAGTATACAGAGCAGCAAGCATCACAGAGAGAGAGAGAGAGAGAGACAGAGAGAGGAGTTAGACAGAGGATGGGGACAGAGACATGGGGAGAAACAATGCAAAGGAGGAAGTGGAGGAGAGGGCAGAGAGAAAGACAAAGAAATCTTGCAGCTAAATCTTGTTGTTGTTGTTTTGTTTTTTTTTTTACATCTTTTGTACAACTTCACGAGAGCATGTCATTCACCATGAGAGAGAGCGAGAGCATTACTGTAATAGCACTGAGACGGAGAATAACATTAAGCCGTCACTCTCAAAGCCCTGCTTCGAGGGAAAAGACGCCATCATCAAAACCCACCAAGACAGCGCGAGGCAGAAAAGCCTCTCTCTGAGACGAGACTGTCAGATCTTAGCTTTTTCTCTCTCTCTCTCTTTCCCTCTGCCACCCCTATCTCTTTGTCGCTGTTTTCTCTGTGTTTGTGTCAGCGTGAGTGTGTTTGGGAGATGCAAAGAGATAGATGGGAGAGAGGGAAGGGGAGATGTAATGATAGAGAGGCAGAGAAAAGGTGAAGAGAGACATGCAGAGAGTTGGACCTCACCGGTGGAGCAGCAGACGTAGACTCTCAGTCTCAGGCAGCTGTGGCCATGGTGATGGGTGGGCGTAGCTACAACGGGGAGCAAACACACAGAACACGTCAACCTTGTGCCCTCTGCAGGCCACCTCGCCGCACAACCCTCAACTATCAACTTTTGCAAAACTGTACAACTGCGGGAACTGTCCTCATGTGAACTTCCAGAATCTATTAGCAACACCCACACGCCATCAATACATGTGGGTGACAGCAGCTGAAGACAAGTTCCTCATTATAATCCCAGATCAAAATATTGGCTGTGCTGCACCCCGGGGCCTTTTTTATTACCACACCGACGAACCGGCGCTAGTGTTTACGGGGCTGACTCACAGATGTAGTAGTACTCGTGGCCCACGTTGAACTCGTAGCCCAGGGAGAAGGCGCTGTAGCGTTGGAACTTCTCCGAGAACTTGATGGGCGCGTGGGGGGCGTGGGGCCGGTTGCACTCCCAGCGCTTGAAGCCCAGCTGGGGGTCGCAGGTGCGGTAGCCGCGGTAGCTGACCATGTAGAGGACGTACTGCTCGGCCACGGTGCGCTCCAGCGTCCCCCGCTGGCTGGTGTTGTAGTGCGGGCAGTAGATGTCCAGGTAGTCGTTGACGCTGACCTGCACCGTGTAGCCCTCCCTCCGTAGACTGGAGGAGAGACGGGAGGATAGAGGGAGGAGGAGAAGGGGTGAGAGAGAGGATGGAAGTGGAAGGAGACAGAAGAGAAAAGTGGATCCTGTAAGTAACTTGAAAACAAACACTGAATGATAAGGTAAAACAATTATTTTGACAGATATTTCATTATGATATAATTCACAGTTTTTGTGAGAATTTTTGCCGGCATCGTTTTCATTTTCCACTGGAAAAAATAATTAAAATGATGATGAAGATGTGCTTTTTGGCTGGGGTCTGCACCGCACAAACACGCTTTCTTTCATCTGGAGAATACAATTTGTGAGCCGGGGTATCTCTACAGCTGCACAATGCCTCATATATAATGGTATTCTGTCACACATTTTACCTGTACCAAAAAAAAAAAAAAAAAAAAAAAAAAAAAATGCAGCTTTTAAGGTCTGGATATTGCCAGTGGCCATATTAGTATTTCAATAATATCTCAATTGATTGTCAATGCCTAATAAAACAACCATACTCTGATAGGCTTTTCCCTATCAGAGTCTGATTCCTTTCTTTTTATACTACATATTACACCTATATTACACCTTTTTCCCCTATGCATGAAAAACGCCTACTTTCTCACTCCCTGCCTTGTGGCAAGTGCTGAGAACGGCGCTGGAAATTATAACCTCCCAGCCCGAGTTTCCCCCTGAGCCTGGCACAGGCCCGGGTCGCCGAGGCGGAAGAGGATCACGTCAGCGCCGATGTACATTTGGGCCGCAGGAAGACAGGCGTGCACGCCGAACATGTGATGGGCCGCGCTCCCCTGGCAACCACCGCGCTCACTGATGGACGGGCGAGCTATTAGCAGGTACACAAGGTCGGCGTAAGGTTGTGCGACGTGTGTGTGTGTGTGTGTGTGTGTGTGACGTGTGACTTTATACGGAGATACAGTAAGACGGACGAGCACTTTGGATTCAAGACTCCTTACTATCGCCAAAGTGGGGAGGAGATGATTCGATATGATTTAACATTCAGCCTCCATGCTGTGATCTTGAGTGTTTATAATACTAAGTATACTCATTATGTAAATTACGCAATCTGTAATTAGACAAAATAGAAGTCATTAGAAGGGCTCCTGCAGGTGAGTTGATGAGATGGGATTTGTCCTCAGCTGCAGTCTAAAAACACTAATGTGTAGCCGGCAACAACTCGAGCTGTAATGACTCCTTTGTGTCAGTAGGTGGAGGTGTTGGGCTGCATTATGTTTAAAGGGCAACCCCCCCCTCCTCCCTCCTCGTCCCCCCAACCCCCCTCCCCTCCTCCTTCCTCTGTTCTCATTTCATTCCAGCTGGTTCTCTATTCTTTCTTACACATTTTCTGTTGTTACACATCCACACATTCACAAACATCCATCTGTGTGCATATATTCTGCAGATGTGAGCACACACACTCACACGCGCACATGCACAGGCACGCACACACAGACACAGACACGTGCAGGCACACACACACTCATGCATGTTACTAGGTCAAGTCTCCCGAGAGATTATTATTCAATTACAAAATGAGGATCAGAAATGTCACAACACCTCTCTCCCTCTCTGTCTTGCCATCTTTCTAAGTGAGGCATTAGAACGGCTTCCTCTCCTCTCCTCCACTCCCGTTCCTCCTTTTTTTTTTTTTTTTTTTTTTTTAAATTTTCTTTCTCTGCACCCATTCTGTTCGTTTGCGATTACACACATGCTGAGGCAGATGAATATCAATTCTCCTAACCAGTGTTCTTTCTGGGCCATCAATCTTATCTCTGCTTTCTATCCCTGATGCTCAGATGTGAGATGACAGACTTTTGTCTTGCAGTGTTGCGGGAAGAGACAACACAGCTATGCTTCAAAGGGACTATATTTAGGAGGGGGAGGCAGGAGTGTAGAGTAGTGGGGGGAGAGAGACAGGGAGAGAAAGAGAGAGAGAGAGAGCAAGAGAGGGGTATGGGGTGGTGAAGCAGACTGGGGAGCGGGGAGACCTGAGATGAAAGTGGGCGAAGCTGGGTGTAGTGAATATGAAAACACACTATAAGGAGAATCATGAATTCAGAAGGTGTGCAAAAGCAGGAGAGAGATGCAGTCATTGAGAAATAGGTGAGAGGAAAGCAATGTGCAAACAAGAGCGGGTGAGTGAAAGCAAGGAAGCAAGAGTGGGAGGGAGGAAAAGTGTGTGTGTGTGTGTGTGTGTGTGTGTGTGAGCTCTCAATGTATAAAAGGCTGCTGAGGACTACAGAAATATAGTTCAATCAGGAGAGACAGGTGAATGGAGAAAAGATAATTGTTTATTACAGCAGATAAGCGATGATAAGTCTTTGATTATAAAGTCTCTGGCGCTCAGACTCGTATGGAGAGATTTTCAGATTGACGAGCATCAGCCCCGAGCGGCGGCATAATAAATTCCCCGCATGGAGTCCAGACACCGGTGGTGAGGGTGGCTGATGACATTTGATGAGACTGAACGACATGATGAATCTGTGAGGTCAAGGTGGACGTGGGGAGGTGGAGGGCGGTGTGAACGCCACTAAAGGCACAGAGAGAAACATATTTTAAGTGACAGCAGAACGATGATAGGCTAAAAAGGGAGGTGTGTTGCTGTGCTATTGGAGAGATATCACCAGGTGATGTGAGCAGCTGATCTAGATCAATTGACGGCCCTAGACAACGACAGGATGTTATGAATGATCATGTGTAAAAAAAAAAAAAAAAAAAAAAAGAGAAAGGCAGGATTACAAGTGAGAAATATCACTAAAGCCTACGCATGAGCATAAGATTCACTGAAGCTCCATTATTACAAGTACAGTTAAATCACTAACAACACTCCCAGGCTCTCCTTATGCCTGTTTCTATTGCAACAGTAGGGCTGGGTATTGGCAATGATTTCCTGACACACATAGTTTTGCTTTTGTCCTACTCCTTGCACAATCATGGTTTTTACTGCCGAAATGCATCAAAACATCCGCCTTTACACTTCGAATGGGAAGGGGGGGGGGGTGTGGGTTGGATCATTCAAATGAAGATCATATGGAAGCAGAGACAAAAAAGCAAATAAAATGGTATGTGGGTCACTTTATGGCACGGCTACCACAATAAACCTTTATATGTGGTTCACGACCAGTCTGAAAATGAGGTTTGGATGCAAATCGACAAACTGGATATGGACGTATTAAATGCTGCTTTTGTGTTTCGGGTGTCATTTATCCTCACCTCTTCAGGTGCAGTCATACGTGGGCCGTTAATGACGCAACATTATTTCACCATTTGATCCGTTAAAAAAAAAAGTAGAGGCAGAGTCGGTGACAAGCAGGGGATGAGGGAAAGGGAAAAAAGGATGAAAAATGAGGGGCTCGTGGGGAGGTAGAGAAGGAAAGGTGAAGAAAAAGATAGGAGGAAAGGAGAAAAAAAAAAAACGTTGAGTGAGAAGAGGAGGCGGGGAGTCCCTCTAGGTGTATGGCGTTATATAAGCAGTCCACTTAGTGACACAAGGCAGAAAGGTTGCGGGGCAGAGAGGAATGGAGGGAGGAATAGAAGATGGGAGGAAGGGGGTGAGGGGATGGAGAGATTTAATAACTTATAGAGGGGGGGTGGGTGCGGAGGGAGAAGAAAATGCGTTGAATGATGACAACAAAGAGAAAGGCATAGAATAGGAGGCAAAGGCCTAGACAGAGACATAGTGCTCCCCGGGGATGAACATATATGGTGTAAAAGCGCATAAAAAAGAGTGATGGCTCTCATTCTCTCTCTTTTCCTGCACCCCACTCTCTCTCTCTCCCTCGCTCTCCCTCTCCCTCTCTCTTTCCCCCCCTGCTGTGCATTATCTGTGTTGGATTTGCTGTCTCATCATCATTTTCCTATGAGTGGGAACACGCGGCTAGTTAGTAAAGACTCCACAAGCTGGTGAAGACTGCCAGGGGAGGCAGACAGCGAGAGAGAGAGAGAGAGCAAGTGTGTGTGTGTGTGTGTGTGTGTGTAAGAGAGAGAGAGAGAACGAGAGAAGGATAAAGAAGGAAAGAAAGAGCAGCAGAGGAAGACTGAGACAAAGATAGCACTGCTGCACCTTTCACATCTGCGCTAAAAAGAGTCTTTTGAGAATACTGCTGGTATCAATAAATAACAATGGTAAGGTACCGCTACAGCTAAAGAGACTTTAAAAAAAAAACAAAAAAAAAACACAAGTACAGTGGCCAGAGACAAACCATCTGCTACAGGCACAGAGAATCTATAATTCCTATGGCAAAACAAATAAGCAAGCATGCCCATTGTGACAAAGAAGAAGTACTGGAGTCTGATTTATAACTGTTCCTTACACATGGATTCCTTGTTTCTAAATAAAAAATCAAAATGGAGAGCGAAACATGCAGCATTTTTCAGGAAATATTTCACTTTGGAATAATAACGTTCAGCACGACTTGCTTGTGTGGATTTATGAATCATCAGTCGGCAAATATTGACTCCCAGTTTGTCACAAGGAGAGAACGGGCAAGTGGACCCAAACGCGGACCAGCAGAAATGAAAAAGTCTTTACGAACAGCCATCAGCTGTTTAGCCGGAGGTGGACTCTCTTCATGAACTGACCGAAAATAGTTCAGCGATCAGCTCGGCATCAGTGTCATTAGAATGAATGAGAGGCGTGAAATTCAGGTGGCAGGCTGGAGTCCGCTGGGCCCAATGCTGGCCACTTCGCTCTGACACAAAGAGAGCAGGCAAGCGGACCCAAATGCTGACCAGAAGGCAAGGATGAGATCAAAAATTCTTCACTGGTGCAGCTGTAAGTAGTACTGGTAATCGCGAGGTAACAGGAACAACAAACAGGCTGGGAGCAGGAGACAAAATCAAAGACCACACAGAATCTGGGGACTGTGATGGATAGTGTGTGATGTCAGTCCAGTCTGCTTGTCTTCAATTAGCTTAAAAGTCGTGGGGGGAAAAAAAAAAAATACAGTGCAGACGCTGAGAATACACACGTGCAATCCACTGAAAAGCAGTGGATACCAGCACTGGAGAAATTGCATAATGCTCCACAATTCAATACCGCAGCAAAAACAGAAACCCCATGCAGCACACACTGCTTTATTTAGACATTTTTGCATGAACACTGACAAGTAAACAGAAACTTTGTGTTTCAAGTGTTTAAACACACGGGCTCCATTAGAATTAGAACAATGGGTTACAAGTGCAACATGGGCCTGCAGCCCTCCAGTGGAGAACAAAGCAGCCTGACAAAATACTCATTTCAAATTAGAGGAACTGCATGAATTGTCCTGCTTTAACAACAAATATAACGGCGTGATAATGTGCTTTCATTTTGATTCACAGTCCTGTAAGCGTGACTGAAACTGTGCGTTTAATGTGTTAAAATATTTAAATAAGGTAAGGCCACATTAAAATAACAACTCTGAGTTAGTGAGTGAGGGATCAAGTTGAGTTGATATTACTGACAGTAAAAAACTATTAATAGTGCTGCTTTCCAAATTTTGCCTTTACTTGGTGCATAAGTTTCAATTCTTGCAACATCCATAGTTTGGTACTAAAGCAGAGAGACCAGCATATTACCCGTGTGCTTTGTCACTTTTCTGTAAAATAATTTTTTCCCATTTGAATAAACAAAAATACCAAAGGCACAGCCTGAATACCGAATTTAAATGCACATTCCAGAAAACGGGTGCATGCTGGAAAATCAAAGAGATAAACCAAAGCCAAATATTATTTTAACAGAAAACATCTCTGTTATCTAACGGAATTCAAATCCTTCGTGCTTTCGGCCAAAGAGCCGCTTTCCGACAGTGGCTTCAAAAGACTGTGGTTTCTCACAGATATCGAAATTCTCCAACGTGTCCAAATGTGTTTGTACCACAATACAACAATCACTATTACCAGAGCCTTGCTGTGTCAGAAATGACACCGGTATGGAATCAATACGACTCAGCTTGGAGCATGGGCGTCTGTGTAATTAGTCTGTCACTATACAGAAAGTTTGTGTATGTCTGACCATCACACCATCTGCACGAAGCACTCGAGGTCTGATTAACACTCTGTTGTTTGGTTGCCCGTATTGCTCGTTGTCATTGTTGCTTTCTGAGATATGCTGCCATGAATAACTAGTTCATTAAACTTGAATGCATTAAAAGTAATTACGTTAAACCTTGTACTTGGCATGTACCTCTCCACAGAGTCGCTATCTGACAAGTCTGCCTGTGTTTTCCTCACACTCTCATTCAACCACGAAGAAGTCAGCGTGGCATCATCATCGACGACCTTAAAAACACTCTCCCTGCAATAATCAACATCAGCCTCATCAGTAGGATGAACCACCGATGCGCGAAATGCCGTGACTTCAGATGCCATTCACCAATCGCCTGTTTACCAAAGAGAGACTCCTCCAATCCCATCCCCTGGCAGGGACAAGCTAGGCTCTGCTGTTTTTCTCTGTACCTCAGCACCAAAATTCATTACTAGTGCACACATACACACGCACAAAGACATGGGCAAATATTGCACATATGCTTGCAAGACACACACACACAAACACACACATAACACTGTCTCTGGTGAGCCTTCCACTGATTGAGTTAGCGTCGCAATTAACGGCCCGGTTTACCATGTTTCGATCCAAAATGGAGGATTGAGGGAGAAACAAGTGCTGAGCCAGTCTGGGGGAAGAGGCAAACGCTGCAACTCTCCTCTATTACTATTGGACTACTGGGACTCATCCACCACTTTCCTCCATAACCTCTCTCAACCCTGGCCAGAGAGAAATTGGAGAACATTACCTTTTCATATTTACCCATTCCTCTATAAACCTCCCCACAGTTTATCCCCTGGCTTTTCCACCTTAGCTTCGCTCATTTGAAAAGATCCCTCACAAGATTTTTTTTTTTTTGTACATTTATTCAGGGAAGCCTTTTCAGCTGCTCCCTGCTTTGCATTCATACACCCATTTACACCCAGGAGCTGTATAACCGCGGTCTTCCACCGTTGACCACTGCATAGCTCCGCTGAAGAAATTAGGAATTAATAGTCTTGCTCAAGGGCACCTTGACAGCAACTATCTTTGCAAACCAATCGCCTCAAGAGCGGCTATCAATTCCAGCAAACCAACTTCGGTGGAGCTCAGACTCCCACAGGCTCAAGTGTCACCAATATTTTCCCTAAGCCTCCTCACAACTTAAACTCATCAGTCTTCGGCTTATCCCATGTTAATGTGATATTTCTTGTTTTTCCCGCTCACATGGACGTCAGAGTGCAGGGCCCACTAAAGCAAATTGCCCCTGCATCCAGTGGAAGCTTAAATACATATCCATCAGTTGAGGGGTTGTAAGGCAGCCTCTGTAATTTTAGCTGAATTTAATTTGTGCATTTGTCAGGGACGGATAGCTTAACACTGACAATCGCTGTTACAGTGTCTGATGTGCTGACCAAGTCTTTATAGCCTAAGCTAATTTAGAACGCTGGTCCCCTGATGGGCATCAAAAATCCATTAAGACTATATAGATGTTTGAAATATATTATTATTTCAAATTCATAAATGATAAATTCCCTTTCTCTTGATGGATGGATGGATAGATAGATAGATACTGTAAGAAAGGGACAGATTCTGCTATCAGGGGTGTTCTGATTGCCGTTTGTAGTCCAAGTGGTTTTATGAAGGTAAAACCAGTCGGTGTGGGAAGCGATAGAGGCAGAACGCGTTGGCCAAAAGAAACAGCCAGCAGCTACACCGGAGGCCCCGAAATACTGGCCATCATCCGAAATCTGACTCAGTAGCAGTGACCACAACGACAAGAAAGAACAGAAAACCATGTTCCAGTTCAAAATGACATTGTTCCTATGAATTCAGCCTGGACTTGCACACTATGCAAACCTCTTGTTGGGTGTCTCTGTCTCCTTCAGCCGCCCTCCAGAAGAGTCCGTAGTGACACAAAAAGTAGCGTTATATTTCACATGGGTGGAGTTTAGCTTGAGGGCGCCTTCCAGAATGATGAAATATTAGTGAGCTGAGGTAGATGCATCGGGGCGGGGGACCCAGTGCCCCGTGTTGGGGACCCCAGGATCCCAGCACCACCCCTGCCTTTCTCCGGTCCCGGGCAGCAGCAGCGATGATTCAGAGATGAGTCAGGACTCTGGCAGCAGCTGGTGGGTACACACATTGGCAACCTTAGCTATATTTCACCCGGTTCAACTGAAAGGCGCCCCGCCCTCCCAAAGGGACCCGAATGACATGCATTTGCCATCCTGTACACAATTATTTGGGGTTAAACACTCCTGCCAGGTCATGAAAAGAAACAACCAAAAAATGCTCGAGTTCATAGTCTCTCAAAGCATGCTGGGAGGTATGGAGGCGGGCCACCTATGGGACACTACAATATTTTCCTATAGCCAGCCGAGATTTTGAGATTTATGTGCATGTTTAATTAATGTTGCCCCCTTGACAAACAAGACAGGAATCTGTTTTTGTTTGGCAACTTTATAGTCCCTGGTGCTCTAATTGTTTGGGAAACTTATATTGACGAAGCAACCGGACTCTTCTCTCGCTACAGACTCAAACTGCACTCTCTGCAGGCCTGCGTAGCCTGTCTCTTAAAGGAACAGTACACCTCCTCTTCCACAGACTCTCAGTGGAAAACAAACAAAAAAATAATAATAAAATGTATAAAAATGTAATGAAATAAAATATTAACTCCACTCAAGTAGTCTGTCCTTTGTATTTTCTGTCTTTTTTGGTAAAAGATCCATACAAGTTCTAGCTTGCAACACTTTCCCTCCAATAATTATTATTTTTTTTCCAGTTAATAACCATAACTTTATCATAGCCTCTTGCACAAAATGGAATACAGAGATTTGTACAGACATTGGTGAGTAATTTACTACAGTCTCTGAGCCAAAAGGTACTCTCATTAATTAAATTAAATTTTTGGGGGGGTTATTTTTGTTTTCTCTTGTCCATAACTACCATGGTATTGATAAAAGACTAAATTCCCTTAATCCATAAGTAGTGAGAGATGAATAGTCCATAGGAATACTGGTGGGACCCACCGATCTTTCTGTGATGACAAGAAAACGCTTGAAACGGGCCCCCGGATGCTTAAAGCTGCCACTGGCTACACAGAGCAGACACACTGTTTAACCCAAAGGCTACTTCTGGAAACTTGAGCCAGTTGGTGCAGTTATCTATTTTTACAGGCAACCTTTCATCATCTGCTGCTGCAACTCATCTTTGCTACAGGGGCCCGACGGCTCCGTTGGTTTGAACTGTAGAAGTGAGGGAGATTAAATTGATCATCATTAACAAAAGCAAGCCATTCTGCCGTTTCCACAGCTCAAGCCATTGATTAAATAATTTACACAGCATCATGGTCTGCTGCCAAACTGTTCAAAGAAACTATATATATAAAATTTCATAGATTTATTTTTTTTGACTTGACCTGCTTCTTTGCTTTCTAGAGAGCCGTTCAGGAAGTCTAAATTACAAACAGAAATATGGATGACACAGTTGAGTAATAACCATGAATATTAACTGCGGCTTTCTTCCATCTGCACTTTTTACATGGAATAAATATAACAGAGGCTGGCAAGGATTTTTATTCACAGTGGAGTGTTTCCAAAGACCACTTGGGAGTTTCTCTCCGGCCATAATTGGCCCTTGGGCTTCCAACTTTGCCATGGCGTGGCAACTTACTCTCTGGCAGCCATGTGGCGTACATGTGGGTGGCAGTCCAGCCAAGCAACACAAACAGCTGCCCAACACAGACTAGGACTCCACCGATGAGTTTTTTTTTTTAAAAGACTGATACTGAATACCTCATATTTTGCACCAATAGTCAGTATGTAAAAATCTGAAAATTACTCCAAAACAAAGCTAGATTAAATCTCTTTTTAATGAAATGTTTTACCAAACAAAATGAACAAAGAGAATATTGCAAATGCAAAATAAAAAGATGAGAGAGATGCTGTGAAACAACATTAAGCATCTTTTAAAAAAAGGAAAAAGAAAATATGGGCACACCAGTATCAGATGTGTGAAAAAAGGCTGATATTGGGCCTGATACAACACTAAACCAATAACTCAGCTCTAACACACACACACACACACACACACACACACACACTTTACTCCACTCTAAAGACTATGGTCTACTTTAGTTAAACTCTGTGGGCTCCTGATTGGCTGGAACAGCAGTGACTTCTCCCTCAAGTCCAAAAATCTGTTCATTCACACAGAAACAGGGTGACAACTGAAAAAATAAATAAATATATAAATAAAATGGCCAAATGGAACAGGCCGACGTAATCCCATGTAATGACAGATAAAAAAAAAAAACCCTCCAGAAATGTCAGGTGACGTCTGGCCCCAGTCATGACCAGCCTTGAGAAATCATCCATGCCGCTGAGTTCTTAGTGTGATTATATCCTGCGACAAGCTGTGATAACAAGGGTCCATCTCCCCTCAAGGTGAGGCTCTAATTGTACCTCGCTATTAAAGGCTTGAGTGCTCCCATTCGCGCTCTCTCTCCCTGAGCTCGCCTCTCATCACTCTTTCTCACCGAGCCCCTATCTGCCTTTTTTACTATTTATCTGCTTTTCAGAGTGGTGTCGTCTGATGATGAAAAGCACAACTCATTCTCCCCTCTCCTTCATCCAAGGCAGCCTATTTTCTCATCGAGGCCCTGCATTGATACATGGAGATAATGGAACGTGCCCGGCTCCTGGAGAGTGCTGCACGCGTGCGCTTGTATGCGTATATGTGTGTTCATATGAATAAATCCCCCCGCGAGCCTGCTTAGCAAAGCTTTTTTGTGATTGTGTATGTATCTGTGCATTTCTATGAAGTTGTACCGTGCATGTATCTGTGTATGTGCGCATTCTTTCCATGTATATGAGAGAAAGTCAGACAGCCAGCCAAAGAGGCAGAAAGAGGGAGATAGCGGAGGGGACTGACAGGCGATAGAGGCTCTCATCAAGATGAATTCTCCACAGTACGCACCTCAATAAGGATGCCAGCCGGTCCCGAGCTATTTGGCTGTGGCTGCATCTGAAAACAAAGCACTAATCTCGCTTATCTCCAACTCTGGCCACTGACACTGAAGAGACGCTAAAGACCGGGATGGCACACCCAACACCATGCATGGGCACGAGTAGGGATGATACCGGAGTTAGGGTACATGACGATACCGGTGAAATTGTACAATCGCCTCGAGCTGTACCCAACTCACAATTTCTAAAGTTGACTCAGGGTCGGCATTTCAACGTGATGATTCCACAATTCAACACACACGCACGCTCCGTTCTGATGGGATCCATTTGGTCATCCTCATTTTTCCTCTACCAGGTCAGCGGTTGGCATCAGCTTTTGTTTGGTGCCTCACTGCAGATGCATTTTGACTTGTTTTCATGTTGATTATGGGCAAAGTGGCTGACAGAGTGGCTTCAGCACTGTCTTCCATGCCAAGTTTTCATTTTGGCTTGTTGGTTAAGGACAGCATTTGGCTTAATTTGGTTACGGCTTCCATTGGGGAGAGGCTAGAGAAAACGAATTTAAGTCAATTCGTTCGTTCCATCACCGTCCTAGGAAAGGAAAAGTTGCATCCTCTGCAATTCTCTAGATAATTAATCCAATTAAATTGCGCATCTACCCGCTCTAAAAGAATACAAAAACATAACATTTTTTTCTGTTCCCTGTTGCAGTGCATTCCCAGTGCATTTTAAGAGAAAATATTTGTGTTGTTGTCATTGCTAAGCCCAGTGACTATCTACACGACTGCTCGCCTTGGGGAATCTCAAGTTGACTGGGGAATTCCCGACAGATGATTTAACTTTCAGGGGCCAGCCCACAATTTTCTGTTCCTAATTTGATACCACGGCAAAAACAGAAATACACAGCATACACTCCTTTATTTAAAAACTGCCTAAAAATGAACATCAATCATCGATCATAACAGCTACCTTTGAATGTGAACACTGAGTTATAAGAGCAACACTGGCCTGTAGCCTCCAAAAGGAAAACAAAGCAGCTCAGTGTAATATGATTGTATTAATGTTTTGCTGTAACAATAAATACATTGGTATGATTATGCTCTCATTTTTCATGACTGCAACTTTCAGTGTTCGGTATTTAAACAGGCTGCGTTAGGATTTGGGCACTGAATTACAGAGTGAGGGATCAAGTTGTGTCGATGCAACTTGAAAACACTTTTACTGGTATAATTTTCTGAATTTGGTGTATCATTTCTTGTTTGATCCTTATGCACCACGGTACATTATGCACATCCAAAGAATAAACTGACAAACCAGACACCTGAACCACATGGGAGCCCAGGTAAACCTCACGCGACACTAAGTAAGCACAAAAAATAAGCAAAAACACCCAAAAAGTAAATTTTCAGGGCGGCTCAATGAGACAACAGAGCTGCTTCTATTATCTTTTTAAAGTTGGGTATGGAGGCTTTGAAGTGCAGTGTGTGAGTGCCTCGGCTGCTCTCACAGAAAGTCTACCCCAGTAGGGTGTTCGCTTTCGCAAACCTCAGTCTTTAAGCCTCTCCTCTGGGCTGGCACACATATCCCTCTCTCACGGAGAGAGAAAGAGGGGGAAAAGAAAGGGAACAAAGAGGGGAGAGGGAGAGAGAGAGGGGCGGAAAGGAAGAAAGAGAGATGAAGGAAAGTAGTTCTTGGTCAGATTTAGACTGGACCATATTCAGGCAGCGCCAACCTCATGGATGCCAAGTTGAATAATCTGGCCTTTTATCTCCAAGCCATGGCAACTGCAGGGATTCATGTAGATACGCACCCCCCCACACACACACCACTGCCACTCCTCCCCACCCCACCCCAACCCAACCCACACTCACACACTTATATAAAAAAAAAAAAAAAAAAAATACAAAAGAAACCTCAAAGCAAAGTGAACATGGTAAGTAACTACTTAATTCGAAACAAACATCCCTGCATTATGTCACTTGAGCTTACTTGTCACAGGCAGCTTTGCAATAACCTCAAATGCACGGCGCATACAGTACAGTAGCACAAGTGCAAACACTTCCTAGCAGGCCTCTATAAATAATTCACCCCCTTTTCTTAAAATAACCCGTCGCCCTTTTAAAATATATCCTCTTTTCTTTGTGCAAACAACCCTCCAGCTTGCACGGCGGAGTGGCCATGGAGTAATTATTTACACGTTCCACCGGAGAGCGCCGATAAGAGCCCATATAGGAAGGGAGAGAGAGCTGCTGAGGGATGAGGAGAGTCTGCTCAGGTAGCATGTCAATCTGTAGCCCATTAGAAGGTGATGCTAGGCCAGGCATGTTCAAAGCAGCTCCCAAGGTAAGATGGACCTTTCTCTCCTGAATAATTGACTGGCCGCAGCCCACATGTTTTCTCACTCCCCTCTTTTCTCTCTCTCTGTCTGCCTCCTCTGCTTCTGCGTCACCTGTGCTGCACCTCTCATTCTTTTGTTCTTTCTCCATCACTCCATCCCCTCCCTCTTTCTTCCCTCTGTCTTCCTGTGTCTCCCAAGGCTCTGAATTGTGGAGGTTGCAGGTACACATAGGCACTTATGTAACGGAGGAGATAAAAGGGAAGCGTTCCGAAGGCATTTGATGTGATACATCCTCGGAGAGGCTATGCATCCTTCAGCATGTTTACTTCTTCAGGACAATTTCTAACACCACAGCTGTTGTTTAGTAATGCACGCAGGCAGTGGAGGGAGAAGGAGCCGCAGCCTCGAAAGGCTGGGTATGGCTGAAACGCTGCATGTTTGTATGGTTTTTCTATTTATACACTTCCAATAGATTGAGTGAAGATTTGAGTGGACAGTTGAGAGCCCCTAGTCAAGAGCCTTGCAGAATACTGAGCAGCCTGAGATGAGCTTCACAGAGATAGAGCTGGAGCAGAGCAAATGAGGGTGATGGCGGTGGTGATGGGAGGGGGGAGTCATGTAATACCACACAATGATACTCCACGAAATCCACCTGCTCTCTCGCTAGTCACAATACTTTCCTCGTGGATATGGAACCCCCCGGAAGAACTTTGCGATGAAGCGCTATGCATTATCCTCAGGGATCAAATCAAATTCAAAAGCGCCCCCTTCGATGTGCAGAGCAGCATCTGGCTGGGGCCATTAATGAATGCCACCTCATGCCATCTCCTAATGGAATTGTCTTGTCTCTGAGTTCACTGCGGTGACACTGGCTCAGGAGCAGCAAAAGATTACTGGAAAGATTAAAAAGGCAGAATAAACAAGTGGCTGCGGATGACAGGCAGCCAGGCCCCAAGATCACACATTAGATAATTGGTGGAAAAAAAAAAAAAAAAAAAAAATCCCCCATCTCTGTGTGTCTCCTCTGCTGCTGCTGGGGTTTGGAAAATGGTGGGCAGCAGATCCCCGCCTGGCGTGCTGTCACACCTCCGCAGCAAAGACTGTTTGAAGAGGCTGGAACAAAGCCGGTGTGGTGTATGTTATGTCTGTGTGAAAGTGTTGCCTTTGTGATGAGCCTAAATCCAGTGGCGTAGTTAGCAATTTTTCACACAGCTGGTTAGATTTGGGGCAACACAACGTCAACGTTACTTACACCCGGAGATATGCACAACCGCAAACACAGGCGCTTATATGCATACAGGCGCGCAAACACACTTTCTTCCTTTCTCCAAAACAAACAATCTCTCGCTCCAGTACACATGCACCCTTTATCTCCCTCCCTCATTGTGCCTGTGCATCCTTTTCTCCTTTATTTTTCACTTTGCTTCGCTCTACACTATCTTCCTATCCATCTACAATATGTAGTTATCGCTTCCTCCATCTCTCCCTCTCTCTCTCAGAGCGGCAAGTAGCACAGCGATGGGCTCGTGCCCTTTCATAATTCATGGAGCTGTTCTTATGGCTCAGGCAGCCATGTCGGATGTGAATCTGTGTGCCTGAAAGGCTCAGTCAGCCTAAACTGCCTTAGCCGGGAGGGTTACTGCTCAAGCTACTGTACTCAGGTTCCACACAACAGTAAATCAACATGCTCAATCAAACCTGGGCGAAATGGAACATGCAAATATTTCTTGGCAATTATTTTAACCTCTGCAGAGTACATGATGGGGTTTTTTTCCACCTAGGACAGAGTGTCAGAGAGAGAGTTTGCACTATTTGAAAGTTAATTTAGTTTGCTTTCCTGTGGCTGACAACTTATCTGGGACTATCTGTCCTGATTCTGTACACCCCACCCATCTGATGCTCCACGTAGACCAAATCAAACGCTAACAATTATTTCCCAACACTATTTGACCCAGATCTGCAATCAAACGCCTAATTATACATGCATGCACACGTAAAAATGAGCACACTCACGTGCAGCATACATGCACACATGCACACAAACAAAAACACATTATGACTGCACAGCTTGAGGAAAACGTAGAACATGTGATAACGGTGATGAATACTATGACAAAGATATTATTATCATTATTATAACAATATGACTTTTAATAAATAGATACTGCATTGCTGTAATGTCTGTGGCACAGTATTTTGCTGAAAGTGATCTATATCTGTCTATATACAGGGTGACACAAAAAAACGGGAACGTTTTAACAATCCAACAAAACCAAGAGTGATGGAAGAAAAATATTTTATTCATAGTAATTGAAACCTGAAAACATGCCATTTAAGAAACAATGATGGAATTTTCATTTTTTAAAAATTTGCTCATGTCTGCCAATACGCACTTCAAAAATTCCCGTTTTTTTGGGTCACCCTGTATATCTATATCTATATCTATATCTATCTATATCTATATAGATATAGATATAGATATATATATAGACAGATCCTGGTTGTATTGTTAGTTAACTGTGTGATGGGCCAGACTCTGTATACATGTACAAGAGAGACTGTCATGGTGTTTGTGTTGTTGAATTCAAAGTCTCTTATTGCAGTCGTTTGCAATATGTTTATCTCAGATATTCAAATTGCAGTAAACATGACAGTAAACAAATGATTGAGCAGCCCTAACACGTGCTTATATAATGGGCCCAGATGACCAGACACATGTGACACAGTAAATGTGCAGGTGATGATGAGGAAGAAGAGTTTGATTGATTGCACAGAACAGTTGATTGGTTGCTGAAATTACACTGCAGTGCTTTTGAACCACGCTGTGCAGATCTGTGGGTATAATGGTCCACATGGCAGGGAAACAAAGGATGAGAGACTCCGCTTAACGGGCAGCAGAATCAATGAGGGTGTTTCACATGCACCTGTGCACGCACATACACTCATACACACACACACACACACACAGACACACATATTTGCTTGTATACAATCGCATTAAACGCACAGACACCTCAACTGCCAAGCACTCACAGCTGGGCTTTTCTTTTCTTGCACACCCAACCCAGATGAGTGACAGATTTATGAACACATACTGAACACACACACACACACACACACACACCCACGCTCACTCTCACCCACACATGCTGTCTCTCTTGCTCGAACACACAACCGCAAACACTCACACAGACACACAGTCTCACCCCAACAGAATGAAAAGGAGACTCGTTAGCCACTTTAATCAATGTTAATCACTGCAGACTCGCGCCTCACTGTCAAGACTGCGACAACGTCTGTCTGACGAAGAGGGAAAGAGAAAGAGAGACACGGCCAAATATATAGACAGAGACAGAGACAGACGCAGCGGGGTGGGGTGGGGAGAGCCAGGCCATTGAACGCCGCCTGTAAAAATGTGAAATGGTATCCAAAAATATAGACTGCCCATGGAGCGGTGAACCCATTGCAGTTTTGATGTACTTTATCTTGTTTTTCAAGGTCTATTTCTTAGGTCCATATGGCTGAGCCTTGGTGGGAGATGTGGACGGGCCAAGCCCATGCCGACGGGGTTTAATTTCAGCCAGGGGCAGGAGGACAGAGAGGGAGGGGCGGTTCGGGCGGAGGGGAAGGAGAGCGCCGAGCGAGAGGATGCAGAGGGAGCTGAGCGGAAAGATAGAGAGGTGGGATAGGAAAGGAGAGATGAAGGAATATAGAGGGGAAGAGGGAGATAAGAATTGAGCCAAATGGGGAGCTGTGCCCAGGAATGGAGATAGTAGAGAGGTGAAACGCTTTACACAAGGTAGAAGAAAGGCACACAGAGACACAGAGAGGAAAAAGGGAGGGAAAATTGAAAGATGAGAGGGGAGATTATTAAGAAAAGATGTGTAATGCATAAATAAGTCATGAAAAAGGGAATGGATCCGCTGAATGTGCCCTGAATGTGTTAAGGTGAGCAAAAAAGAAAAAGAAAAAAATAATAATAATAATCGAGTTGAAGTTGAAATGAGGAGAGGAGGCCAAGGTGAGGGGAGACGGAAGAAGGGAGGGAAGGAGACGGCAGAACAGGGGCATAAAGTAACAGACAGATTGTGTTTATCAATGTGTAATACAAATGTGGGTGTTGTGAAATGGGCTTCGGCCTTCGCGGTTTAACCAAAACTTTGGTGCAAAGCTTTGCCGGCGTGCAGGCTGCCGGCGGGAGCGCAGACTGAATAGTAATGTCGCGAGCGGTGATTAGAATTTCAGATAGAGACAGGCGGGCCACTTTGCCATGATTCCTGGGCCTAATGCAGCCGGTCTGTGTAGTGAGGCATACAGGAGCTCTGAATGTGACCTTATGTCCATATAGATAGCATACTCTCACAGCCTAATGTACTGGGCTGTGTGTGTGTGTGTGGGTGTGTGTGTGAAGGTGTGTGAGAGAAGGTGTGCATTGGTAAGTCCTGGAGCATGACAGAGCAGGGTGATGGGATCATATTTAACATGCACAGAGCATAGAGCCGCACTGTATGTACTGTTCAGAGGGTTAAGTGGCTTGTGTGATGCAACGCACAGGTCATGCTAACAAGTTTCATGACATGCTTAACACACACACATGCACACACACACACACACACACACACACACACACAGCACACTGTTGCTGCTGTGCAAGTCTTTCTGAAATTGACAGCTGTCAGTATGGAGGGATCAGGAGGAGGAGAGGGAGAGATGAGCGGTGTCAGGGCAGGAATGAGTGGAGGAACCAGATGGAGGAGCAGAGATCAGCACAGAAGTAGAAACAGAGAGGATGGGAGGGGAAGAAAGAAAGAAAGAAAGAAAGAAAGAAAGAAAGAAAGAAAGAAAGAAAGAAAGAAAGAAAAACAAAGAAGAAAGGGGAAACAGAAAAGGGGGACAAAGCAGGAGAATGAAAGAAAGAGAGAGAGAGAGAGAGAGAGAGAGAGAGAGAGAAGCGAGATAAGAGGATGACCCCCTCCCTCCCTCCCTGTCAGTCTTTATGATCGTCTATTCCTCCACTCCTCTCTATCAGCGACTCGGTAACCTTCAGCACAAGACCCAAGTAGAGATGATGAATTGAGACGGAGAGCAGAGAAAGGACGGAGATTAGCAAACACCGACAGATGATGAAAAATGACGAACACAGAGAGAGAGAAAGAGAGAGAGAGAGAGAGAGAGAGAGGGGAAGGGAACGAGGGGGGCTGAGAGGAGGAGAAAGTAAAAAGTGGAAGGAGGGAAGGTGACATTGGGGGAGGAGTGTAGAGGAGAGCGAGCCGCTGGCTTTTAGCTGGAGGACGGCCACAGGATGACATTAGAGGAACGCACTTTGGCTGCTCCTGCTGGGAGGTTCTGCACACGTGCATGCACACACACACACACACACACACACACACACACACACAGTCACACGTGCATATGAACACACACACACGCACACACATACGCGCACACAAAGAGACAGGCAGATAAACAGACACATGCAGATACTTGCACAGATACACACAGATGCAAACAAACACACAAACTACACACACACAAACACACACACACACACACAAAGGTAAAAATAAGCGCCTAACTCATGCTGCATACTTATGCCTCCTAACCTGTGGGGAGCGTGCCGCGCCTCCCCTCCACCTCTAGTCTAGTTTGTGCGCTGGCCTGATAACCTTCATGGCAACTGGGCTAAACACACACCCTGGGTGACAGGCCTGCCTACCTGCTAAAACAACGATAACTTTGTCTGGAGCAGCTTACGGGTACTGCAAATTAGTTTGAACACTGATACTGAATTATCAGTACCAAAAATTGTGCATTCCACCGGTGAAATGCTGAAATGCTTTGTTGATTAATTATAATTCTGATAATCAATTAATCGTCTTAGTCCTTTAATCAAGTCAGCTTAAAATGCTAAAGTTTGCTTGCTTTGCTCTTTTTTTATATCATGAACAAAGTAGCATTTTGGGGAGTTTTTTGGACGCCTGTCAGCCAAAATAAGCAATTTGAAGACATCACTTTGGGCTCTGATAACTTTTGATGAACATTTGCCAATATTTTTTTTTTTTTTAACATTATACAGACAGAATAATTAATCAGTCAATCAAAATAACAATCAGTTGATTAATTACATGTTGCAATCAAGGTTAAATGACCTTTTAAACACTTCAATCAAATTTCGGCGATGATCTTGGAACTAGGAGTCACTGATAGATCAGTTTGCCAAGATCAGGCTCATATTGGCCTTTTATTAAACATTAGATAGTGTTAGTCAGTGTCATATTCGGCTTATTTGATGGAAGCTCTTCCCTGACCATTTAAATGAATCTTTACACTATTTATTCATTTATTTATTTATTTATTCATTTATTTATTTGGTGACAGATTGACAGACCTCCAGTCACGGCCAGGAAGACATCTGGCCAGCCCCACCACCAGGACCACCCACAGTTTAGGATTAGTTGTGAGGAGGGCGTTCTCCCAGAGGTGGGCCGTCCCGCAGCGACACCGGTCCTTGAATGTGACACGAGAGCCCTCTCTCTCCTGATTGTCTAAAATGCTGTTTCAAAGGCTTTTCATTCGGCGGGAAACAGTCATGGTTTGGCACGAAAATCCAAAAAGTGTAAAGAGACTGAATCTCAACAGAAAACATCCACTATCAGCAGCTTCATTAAAAAATATTAGTATTGGCCTTTAGAAACACACACACAAACACACACACACACGCACAAACATATCCAAGCACTGCTTCCCAGTAACTTTGACTGATTTTAATGTACTAAAAGCGCAGGTGCATCATCAAATGTCATTTCAGCTGTGACATTTAACAGTGCATGTCGGGCTGCTTCAATGTAGGTGGCATTTTTTTTTTTTTTTTTTTTTTTAAATCCTGAAGACAGCATCCAAACGAGTGACAGTCATTCTGCTACCACAGCTGAGACGGGCCTGAACGCCCTCCACACAACAGCCACCTGTAACAGTGTATGTCCTGCAGGATGTCCCACTGTGTAGCCTAAAGGGAAAAGTACAAACGTGACATTATATAAGCATCAGCAAACTGGTATGTATGTGTAGGCAAAACAAGACCGGGTGGAACGTGAGGAGAGACGGGTAGAAATAGAAATACAAATAGAAATAAAATAGAAAAGAGCAGATGGAGAGAGAAGAAAAAAGGGGGTAAATGAAAGAAAGGGCGATTCATTCAATGATGAAAAGAGCATTACACTCCCTTCCGCAATACCCATTCTCACATGAGGCACGTCAAACACACACATACACACACACACACGTGCGCGCGCACACACCAACTCAGTGCCCTTTACCTCTCCCTCGGAGCGAGGCATAAACGAGTGGAGTGACAGACACAGAGAGCCAATGGGCCCCCTCCCCTGAGAGGGGAAACGCACTCATCCGTACTGATCTTAAAACAACAGCCTCCCCCCTTTGCTTGCTCTCTTTTCATCTCTCCCTCTTTTCCTCCCTCTCTCTCTCTCCCTCTTCACCCTGACTCACGACCTCCCACCAGCCTCTCTCCTATCTCAACCCCCCCTCCCCATCTCCTCTCGCTATTCATTTTTATTTGCCGCTCCTTATTTGTCACCGTTTTTTGTTTGTCTGTTTGATTGCTCGGTGGTTATTTGCTGTTTACTGTTGTCCTCTCCATTGTTTTTACTCTCTCTCTCTCTCTCTCTCTCTAATACTGCACCCCAACATCAGCTCTCGCCCGCTCATCAGTCGCCCTCGCTTTTTCAAACACTCATCTCTCTCTCATCATTTGATCACATTTTCATAACTCTTTGTCTCATAAATATCTCAGATGCATCTCTGACCCTGCTAGATTCTGCCACCATCAGCTTCTCACTCTTCCTCACTCTTCCTCCTTCCTTCTCTCGCCCTCACAATTTCTCTCTGCCCTCCTAACCCTTTCTTTCTCTTATGGCCCTATTCCACTTCAGAATCAATTTGGGCCAGAGGTGCGCTGCCAGTGCCCTTAGTTTTCATTGTTTTGTAGCCCACATTTAAAATGGTACACAGGCAATCTCCACCAGCCTGATTCCCATCTACAGTCCAGCTGCGTGAGAGAGCTTTTCTCCGCTCCATGACACCGCCGAGATGCCACTGACGCAGTCCAGCGTTTGACAAATGAGCCAACAAATTGACTTCTGTGAGCATTCGCAACAACAAAGGCAAAACAAAACAAATCTCGCTTAACTAAACACTGGATGAAATGGCGCAATAGAGCGCACCGGCTATTACAAATTATTCCACTCGCGCACTCAATCTCCTCGCTCCAGCCCCCCCTTTTCCTCTTAATCTCCTCTCCTCTTCTCCCCCTCCTTCTCTAAACTCCCTCTCTTTTACTGCTTTCCTCCCATTTCCTGTTTCTGGTGGTTTGTGCCCCAGACGCACATTGACCCACGCGCTCTGGACCCGGTAGGGGGCCTTGTTCCTCTGCGTCGCTCCACTGCACATGACTGACGTACTCCTTACGGGAGAAGGAGGAGGTAGCTGGGGAGGGATGGAGGGGAAAAGAGAAAGAGAGAGAGAGAGAGAGAGAGAGAGTCAGTCAGTGGAAAAGAGAGCAGGCCGGAGCCCAGGGAGAGCGAAAAGAGAGGAGGGAGAAGAAGCTGAATGTGATTCATGATCAATGGTGCTTCTCCAATTACATTCCAATTAAAGGCGCGTCTCAAGCGCAGCTCTAGTACACCGCATCCGCAGAAGAGCTTTTGACAGGCTTTGCAATGGGTATGCTATCCCCATAACAATGGCCATTCATGCAGACTCCAGCGCGCTCTCTCTCACTCTCTCTCAGACCAACACTGACACAAACGCACACACACAGAGACACAATTTCATACAAACTATCTAGCCACAGAAGTTATCATGTGCATGAGGAAGACTGTGGCCCGTTATCACAGAACAAATACGAGTTTATTACAGTCAGATTAAGGGCAGTTCAAAGGGCTAATGCCCACTATTACATCAATGCTGGTTTAACACCGCCTTACACACTACAGTCAATAAAGAGCAAGGGAGATGGAGAGAGGGCAATGGACCAGAACCGCTGGGGAGAGAGAGGGAGGGCTAGAGAGAGAGGGGAGGGGGGGTTTACAAAAAAAAAAAAAAAAAAAAAAAAAGAAGCAATGTAAGAGGGAACTCAACCATGGCTGCAAACATAGATTGGAGCAAGAAGCTTTAAATGATTCCAGTTGCACTGAAGTGATCAATTAGATTGTTAGTCCAATTAGATTAAGAGTGTCAGAATGCAAATCGCAGTCAAAATCAATACATGTAAGGGAATTTATTATCGTGGCAACGGTGCAGAGACACAACAACG
The DNA here is from genome assembly GCF_902150065.1 of Myripristis murdjan. Taxonomy (NCBI): domain Eukaryota; kingdom Metazoa; phylum Chordata; class Actinopteri; order Holocentriformes; family Holocentridae; genus Myripristis; species Myripristis murdjan. The sequence continues at coordinate 13,670,037 of NC_043990.1, forward strand.
TAAACAGCAGCAGCACATGCTGACACGCGGACAACAGGGCTGCACATGCAGTACACTGCAAGAACAGCGCAAAACATACACAAGACAGCATGAATTCATATGCATAGGAAATTAAGTCACTCTGTGAGTACAGGAGGGAACGCAGTATGGTGTAGATGGGGGTGAAGTGACTGCACGAGTGGATAACGCAGCACTCAGCCTGAATAGGGGGAGATTCATCAAATAAAGAAAGGTATGGCTGCTCACAGCTGAGAAACTGATTAATATCCATTTAAGTGTAGCACTTCCTGCTGTCGTGACGATGAGGAAAAAAATAATATCCGAAAACAAATCAAGTTTAGTGGCTATAATCATTCACAACAAAGACGGATGGCTTAGTCATCGCCCAACGCCTTCTCACTCTCAGCATCCAGCATCTTGGCAGAGCGGCACACTGGATGAAATTCGGATTTAGCAGCAAAGTTAATTATCCTGTGCTACATGTTAAAATGCATTATTAATGTGTTCGACCAACATGAGTCACTGGTCGCGGGGCCCACGGGGGTATCTGGCTGAATTCAAACTGCTCAGTCATTACTGATGAGAAAGGTGGACACAGGCTGATTCAGGAGGAAATTGCAGCCAGTTCCAGCCGGTTGGCCGCAGTTAAGGCCAATATTGATTTGTGAGGAAGTTAGGAGACCTCTGACAGCCCCAGTGTAAAACCAGTTCGATCAGTCTCCGCTCTCAATACCCCCGGCCCCAGTATGTTCTGGGAAAGGGGCCTACAACTACCAAACTTCAGGGCTGAAAGTGAGGCGGACATGTTGCGGCACGCACAAGATCACACTTCACCGAACAGGTGGGGGTCTGGAGCAAACAGGACTCACATAATTTGTTGGTATTGGACACTGACAAATTCGATTGTTGGAAATAAAACTAGAGGCTGCTGGGCTCAGGGTAAATCATAGAGTCTTGTAGTGGTAGCAATAACAGCAGCACCAGTGATAATACTTTATTATTACAAGCAACATTTGTGGTAGTATTTCTTTAATGATCCCTCAGTGGTAAATTCCTTTTTCCGACCGTAATACTTTAAGTAATTAAATGCTTTTGGCTCACGATAAAAGCAATACATCTTTCTAAGATTTGCATCTGTTTGGAAGTGGAGGAAACTGTCAGATAATCTTGGTTGAGGCAGCTGTAATGAACAGCAGATCCTATCAAGGATTACTAAATCCCGGAGCATATTTAATCTCAATAGATAAAGATAAAGAGCCGAAGAAGGATCATCAAACACAATCTCTTAAAGCATGAGCATGGGTACCCAACAGAATACTTTGTTCTCGCAGTACTGTATTTCCAAGAGTGTGCCACACATATAAGAGCCAGCCATGAATTAAAAAAAACGGCCTACTTTATATGGTAATTGTGTCCTTTTAAATGAATAATCCATCATCTTCTGTCAGGTATGTTGGTTAAAACAGTGTCTGTGTAGCCTGAAATAATTACCAAAACGGTCTTAATTCTGAATCCCCTCGCTTCCCTGCTTGTGCTTCCAATGTCCGCAGGTGCCACTTTATTCCTCCATCCCTTTTTCTCTGCTTTTGCTCCTCCTCTGCTCTCCTTAAATTAAATTAAATTCAATTGCCTTGAACACAAATCGGTTGGTTGGCATGACAAAAGAACATTTGTGTTGCCAAAGTGTGAACACAAACAAACAAATTGAGCAAGGAAACAATGAATGGGAACAATAAGCAGTGATTATGAAGCAGAATTAAACCAGTAATCCAATGAATGTGCGTAACTGCGCACAACAATTACAGTGGGAGAAAAAGAGGGATTTGACAGGCTGGTGTTTTTTCTGCCCTACCTGCTGTTTGGAGGGTTATGACAGGTGGCGACAGGCTTTCTGCACACCTCCCTGTCCCTCTCAAGAGGGGTCTAGAATTATTGCTCAACTCGTGTTCCCATTTACTGACAGTTTGTGCACAGCCAGCGTTCACCAGCGAGGGAAGAATCATCCTCTCTGACAGAGACAAACAAATACACCCACGCTCTACCGTGAACGTCTAAATGCAATGACACTCTCCCCTGCAATTCACAACAAAGGACAATGGATGAGGTGTATGAAGATGGCAGCCTCCTCAATTGACATCTTTCAGTCATGCAGCGCCGTCCCACAATGCAATTTGCACCCCACGCACTCGCTCCATTCTTTGCCAAATAATTACCTGTTGTACAGAGGCCGCCCGCCTGTGAGCGTGTGAGTGTGTGAGCGCGCGTTGTTAAGTGCGTGTGCATGCAGCATGTGTGTTTTCGGCACGTCCCCGTGATTGTTAACGCGTATGTATGCATATGAAAGAACCCCCACATGCAGAGAGGATTGTGCGAGCGTTTAGACATAATGCTGAAACCAGCAAAAAAATAAAAAAAATGAAAAAAAAAAAACTGCACACATAATGGGGGCAGATGGACATTTTGAGTCATATGCAATACTGCAATCTGTTCCACCTGCTAGCAGTCTGCACAGTCATTCTCTACAGACAAAGCTGCTAAGTATATTAGAGCATTGTTGTGACTTGCTACTAACGAGGAACAGATCTTTACTTGGGCTTGTGCAGGACAAAACCTCAACAACAACGGTGGGAGCCTGACAAAGTCGGTGTTTTATTAAAGGAATTGTTTCAGCCTATTGATTTTTCTGCCCATGCGGTGCATCTCTGTGTGCCTCCGCTTAGCTGTGTGTAAATTAAGTCATGGTACTCCATTCGTCCCCTCGCGTTTCTGACCCCACCCTTCTTTCCAGCATGAGCATTTATCTTTCCCCACATATCCTCTTTGATCAGTCCAGAAACTCTCCACGAGGACGGATTTCACCGCTTTTTTTTTTTTCCCCTCTTTGTGTTGTTGTTCTGACTAATGTTTTATTTGAGCTGGGCCCACTCCCATAAGTCTTTACTCTGATGCTAACAGGCTCTTCCCCTTCCCGCATAAATAAATGAAACAAATATCCAGACAACTCATCATAATTTAGGCCAGGAAACCATCCATCTATCTATCGTTAATGCATTTTTTGGGAATCCTCTTTTCTGTTGTGGCTCTGATGGCGAGCTGACAGATAAATGTGGGCATCGTACAGTGAGATGAAACACATGCGGTGCGGTCGGAGGGCTGGGTATATTCTGTTTCAGCGGAACAGGCTTTCAGGAAACGCAGGAGATGATTCAACATAGAGACGTCTGCTCCCAGCTTTACATACTGTACCGCGCCTGTATTCGTATATGGTGTGGATTGGCCTGCAGGCTGTCAACTTGTGGCAGGGCGTCGTGGTGAGGCCAAGAACATGTTCTGTTGCTTTTTCCCCAGCCACCTTCAACTTCCTGAGGCACAGAATATTTTTGAAGGCAGCCCTGAAAGGGGGCAGAGAAATGCAATTACTGGTAAATAGAGAGTCCCTGCTACTGCAAATTTACCCAGGGTCCAGAAATTATTCCTCACAAGCCTGCTAGAGCTGTGTGTGTGCGTGTGTGTATGTGTGTGTGTGTGTGTGTCTCCCATGGTGTGAATCATTGTAGCGGTGCCATTAAAGCTTATCAGACTCCAGTGGAGCTGCCAAGCTGCGGTCTGCTCCCCCCTCCCTCCTCCCCTCCAGGGTGCTTCTGAGTGGCTGTGACTGTGGTGGGTTGCCCACTCACTCCCGCTGACCCCCGCCGCCTCTCCGGCCACTACAGCTTACAGGCAGAACGGCTTCTATTCAATTCTCTCAATTCAGCGCTAATAACAGGTGGATGGGGGAGGCGAGGTTGGGAGCTGTGATAATGGCCTTGGTACATTGTGTGCCACGTTCTCTCGCCGCCTGTCTTAACCTCTCGTCCTCCTTTTACCACCTATTTTCTTACAGCCTCCCACATGGCACCTTTCCTCCCAGACACCCTATTCCTGAGTCATTACTTGCCTTTGTAACACTGATGAGCGAAGGCTTTGTAATGACTTATGACAATCATGACAACCTTCTCCATCTCATGAAACGTACACTAGAGGCCACATTGTACCAGCTGACAGTTCATTCAAGGGCAGAACAATGGTAAGGCCGGGTAACAGAAGAAACGCACAAATACACAGTGCAGTGGATTCAGTGTTTGTCAGTGGATTTACTGTGTTGCGGTTCTGAAGCACAATCGAGATTTCATTTCTGACAGATATTAATGAACCGTCAGTAGCTTAGTCTGGTGATTGATTATGCAGGCAATCCTCATTTTTCACAGTGTTAATTTTAAATGTGTGTAATAGCCAAAACCAGGGGTGCCAGAGATATTTTTTCCATGCTAGAAAAAATATCCCTTTAATCTGAATTCCACACATAAATACATAAACACCCTTATTTTGCAGTGTAACCTAGTAATTAGCAGTTCCAATAATTGCCAAAGAGCCTGTGAACTGATCCCCTAACACTATCCACTTTTCTCTGTTGGTCCTTTTTCCTCGCTATGTCTTGCTCTCACAATCATCTTGTCCACCGGATACAACGGACAGGAGTTTGTCTTGGTGGCATCGTCGCAGAGACGTACAAACACTTCACATGACAAGGAAGTTCATTCTGGTACAAAGAGAGCAGGGACAGCAAATCCATTCATTCTCCTCATCCTGATATTACACTTCTGTTTTCAAACGTGATTAAATGATGTGACAAACCCACAGGTCAGACACGAGCACTTGAGTATAGGTCCTGAATCGTTATTTAAAAGAGGAGCCTATACAACATGGGGTGAAATATATATCATAATGACATCACAAATGTCCCAAGACTTTACTTGGTAACTTGTTTGTTAACATTTGTGTGTAAAAGATTTAAGAAACCCAAACCCCGATTTTCACACACAAGTTGTATGTGAGCATCTGTGAATGTGTAAAAAAGATTTACACATACACTTAAACTTTTGCACGGCATCATTCCACAAAGGTCATTAAAACAGAAGACATGTAAAACCAACTCAATTTAGTTTAGGCGGCGCCCAAGTAATTACAATCAATACAGGGAGATTGTTTTATCTGGAAATTCAATCCTTATCATCTTTAATTCGATGTGACCTGATTTTTTAGAAAGCCAGTGATATTTTATCATGTATCTCAGGTCTTACATTGTGATACGGCTGCCAAGGACTTCAGCAGCATCCTTTTTCCTTTGGATTATGAGAAGGCAGGTGTCCTCCTTCTGGGCCTTGAGGCTTTTCTTTGCCTCTACATTTCATTTACTCCAGGCATGTCATCTAAACCCTGGCTGAAATTTTGTACCTCCCAAATTAGCAAAATGTGTTAAACTAGTTATTTTTAGCCAAAGATATCAATGTAACACATCTTACGCAGATGATTTTTTTTTTTTTTTTTTTTTTAACAGGTTGTCATATCGACCACATTGCACAACCCTGACCTAGATAAAGTGAGAGAAATAATTGGGAGAGAAATGGATGGATACAGCTGAGCAATTCATTCTTTTCCAATCAAAGTATGTTGATTGCAGTTACTTCCCGTAATGATGACAGTATAATAATATTTGCAATATGACATTGAGTATGTTTGCTTCAGCTTGTACTCCAGCAAACAGTATAACACGCCTTTGAGCTGACGTTAATGCATGTCTCTCTGGTGCATAAAGTAGTTTTTTGACCTGAATGTGCCTGTCAGGCATAGTTTCTCTCCAGGTTATGTATCGCCTCCAAAGAACATAACCCATTTCAAAGTGTGAGGGAAAATAAATAAATAAATATTTTTTTTTTACAAAAGCATGCCAAATTCTAGTTTTCATTAGCAAAACTGGCAACCAAGCACCCAGACCCCATCACTCTTTGACTCGATAGTCAACAATGTAAAGCCCTGCTTCCCCATTGGCTCGTAACACAAAAGCAACAACTGTCCGCCAAAAGTCTGCATGTGTAGATAATGTGTTACATGGACACTTTATTTGTGAACAGTGTTTTTCTATGTGTGCACAAGTTGATGTTTAAAAAATAAAATAAAATAAAATAAAAATACTTTCACAAATGTTGATACACAGCCGCAAGATGATGAACATTGCAAAAACTATATTACAGTTTTGGATTTTTTTTGTGTGTGTGTTTTCTTTCATTACTTTAGATCATCTTTTTTGCTGCACTCACAAACATTAATGAAAAAGTTGCCAAGTGCGGGTCTTGAAACATTTGGGAGCACATTATGATAGATTTTTAAACTCCATTCAGTAATATTGCCTCAATGACAGCAGGACCATCACTTTGTAACAAAAAAAAAAAAAAAACAGCTAAGTGCGATTTCCAATAAGCCTCCATTATCATGCCTTTAACACAGTATTTCCATCAGTCCAGGCAAAAATGATGAAGAGGCTGAAAGGGCCCTAACCATGTGACTTGGGTGGTTTTTCTCTCAAACTTGGCATCGGTGAAGACAGGAAGGCTGGAGAGGCTGTAATTTAGTTGGGAACATCTATTGATCCACTGGTTTCTCTGATTAATTCATCTTTTCTCACATACAGACTCTCTCATTCATTACTTGGAGAGCCACGAAGCTGCTGCGGCTTTCTCTGCTATCCTTGAGTAGTTTCAAATTGCGAAAATACATTGATGCAAGGTAATATGCACCCATTTTCATTAGTTTTCAAAATAAATATAGACTTCAAGAAAGCCACAATTTTCACAAATACAGTGAGAGTAAGAGGCAACCCCTTAGCCCTGTGTAGTTTACATAGTAGTATGTTACCTCCGAATGGAATAAAGCAGCAGTCTGTCGGGCCACCTATCTATCATCTATCATTATATAAGCTAAAGCATCAATATGTCTGATTAGATTCTGTATAACATAGTAATTACATAAACATGCCTGTATAGCAAACACTTCAGATTCAAATTAAATAAATAAATGTAGGTGCTGATACTACTCAATATAACAACCAGGTGATCAATTGCTATGGTCAATATGGTCAAAGCTGCATTAATACTCTGTTATTGCTGCAGTGGCAATATTATGACAAAGACAAGGACCCGTATGCAAAGTGCCGCCTGTCCTACCGGTCTATGGTTGGACCTAATTTTTCATATTACCTTGATTGTCAGCATCGGTCCATACATGCCACACGTCACTCATGGGGTCATGCATTTTTCATAAGGTTGTACATGTATTTTAATGAGCGGGGCTGATGAGGTGTGCTACATCGGCACGGTGGACGGCCTTCACCACTCCCTCTCATTCACCATGTTCCTCACAACCTGTCAGTCAACCACTCCAAGGCCTCTGCGCGTCTGTCTCCAGTAGTATCCCCGAATATCAATCACCCCAAAATCTTTGCATATTTTCCTGAGATAATTAAGAGGAGATTGCAACGTGGTGCAGACGATCAATCTGCAAATCAGCGGACCAGATTAAATCCAAATTCCAACTCCGTTTCGCAGATGGCAAACTAAACAGCCTAAACTGACAGAGATGCGTTTGGATGGCAAGACGGATACCCCCCTGCCGGGCGGAGGAGCCCATGTCAGTGCCTGTGTGTAATTTGGAATTAATGGGACGGTAAAACTTTTAATTCAAAATCCCAGCCTTGGGGACAAACACATTTGCATACAAATGAACACAATTTCCTGTTTGTTCGGTATGCAAATACAAAACAAGGAACTTACAGAGGGGCTGCCAGAGTTGAACAAGCACCGTGACTCTCGCCTGGGTGCAGAAAGCGCAGGCACCCAACCGAGCACTTCAAACATAGCTCTGTTTGAGATATCAGGCTGGGGCAGGGGTGAGCTGAGACCGTCCTACAGGACCGCACAGTCTTGTGGGACTCAGGGTAACCTTTCTCTCCTCAACTCATTTACACCTGGAAATAACAAGTGAGGTGACTCTTCCTCTAAATGCGAAAGGCAATTAAAGACTGCTGATCTGCGGTGGAGGAGAAGAAGAAGAAGCCGGTCCCAAGGGCAGGATGTGGGTGAAACGATCATGGTAAAAGAAAAAAAAGAAAAAATGGAATCATTTCACAATGTAATTAACAAATTACACCTCATTGAGCCTTTCCTTTGGAAACTCTGTGCAATCTCCTGAAGTCATTTTTGTGTTAATTGTGGGTTTTCCATACAATGGACCCAGATAAGCACTTGTGAATAATGCTAGGAATTCAAAGCATCTCTCCTCTGTGGTTTTTCAATAAAGGTTGCAGGAATGCTCTGAATCTCAATGACACTCAGGATATGAGGGCACAATCTGATAGAAGCACATAATTCATCACTGTAAACATTAAAGAGACAGGAAAGGGGGGAACTTGTTTGCATTAACATAAATGACTGGCATGTTGGATGTCAGACAAACCAGCAGCTTGTTAAATTTGCCAGACACAGCGATCTGCTTGCCAGGTTGGATTTGGTTCAGGCACTAAACAGAGCACTTAATGCCATGGTGTGTTATGTTTGCATTGTGTGGGATGTGGGTAACTGAGACAGGCAATACTTATTTACAGTTACACATTTGAGAGGCTGCCAGATTAGCTATTTTTCACAACAGAATCTACTCCGACTGGAGACAGACATAAACACAGCCCACCACAGACTAAATAGCAGAATTTGTAATTAAGTCTGGGGTCGTAACTGAAATGACCCCACCTGGACATCGGGGGTATGCTGGAAAAACAGCCCTCTTCCCAATGACTTCTCATTAGTAAGCTCTGCAGCAGCTCCCCATGTACAATCCTCCCTTGGAACTCTGAAGGTGACACAGCAGTTACAGTGGACTTTGATGGGGCACTGGGGAGCTGTACTTCATATCACAGGACTGCTTCCTCTGCAGAGTAAAAGGTTTCAACAATCAGCAGCTGCAGCCATTTGAGGGAAAATCTTCCTCCTCTGCCACGGACGGTGTGTTTTCTCCACGCGGCCAGAGGTGGGGAGGCTCTGCGTCTCTGCCAGCAAAACGAGAGATGAACCTCCTCCACGTCGTCCCAGCCTGGCTGCACATACAATCCAGTCGCTAAATCATTAATTAATCAAGTGTTTACACCGACAGTAAATCGCGCGGCTCCTCCACCGGAGCCTCCTCGTGCGTCGCTCTGTAGGATCCTCAGCTTCTCGCCGCATTAAATCAGTGCGTTAGGGTGTCATCAGAGGAAGGGCTTGCTGTCCTAACTCAAAAAAAGGAGACCAACGCCGTCAAGACGCTAACCACTCATTAAAAGAGAAAGACACACCTGTCAAACCTGAGAATATACTCTACTGACACATCAGATGGGATCAGGGCGCCTCCCCTTGACTCACCCACTAAGCCGGTCCTCAGGCCTGGGAACAGAAACCAGAACCCACACAGCCGGTCCCGCAGTTACCAATGGCCTGATCACATTGCGTATTCACCCTCCGACTGCGGGGCTGATTAAATCTGTATTTAATTGGATCAGATCTAGTCGTGATGGAGCGCTCCCCCCGGCGTTTAACCCACGGTCCTCTGTCAAGTGAGAGGGGAAAAAAATACTATGGGGGAATTAGGAGCGGGAAATGAATACCAATGATAGACTCTGCTAATAGCCAGCACAGGAGTGGACCACACCTGCAGAGCCTATGGAGGGGAACCAGAGCCACAGACTGTCTGTAGGTGTGTGTGTGTGTGTGTGTGTGTGTGTGTGCGCTTTCCCTGCATTCTCGTACTCGATTAATTAGTTATTCAGTTGTAATAAAGACTTCTTTGTTTGAGTGTTTGTTTTTATTTATGCAATTTGTGTTAAACTCACTTGTTAACTCATGGGATTAGCTATAGATGCCAGCTTGAGGGCGGAGCAACCCGGCAGGTGTATTCAGCCTCTGGTTTTTACACAAACTGTGTCACTGTGGCTGTGAAAACAAACAACAAACCAACCATTACTGGCGCTTCATCAAAGCCAAACTTAAAAAATCGTCTTTGTGTTCCTGCAGGCATCATGACGGCAGCCTCATCATGACTCAGCCGTGATGTGTGCTGTCGGGACGGGTCAGCAAAACTGGCATGTGCCACTCAAGTTCAATCAATCATTCACGAAGCACTTAATCCAACATACATCCAAAATACAACAAAAATTGCTCTATTAAGTGGACCGCGTGCACAGGCGCTCAGTTATATAAGTTGCCTGTTCAGTTACTTATTTATGCCTCTGGTTATTTGCTGACATTTTATTTTAATTGTACGGCATTTAGTTCCACCGGAACTCCGTGTTAGTCAGCATCGCTAGTCAGTGGTCCGTGGAGGTGTGCCTTGACTCACCGTAATGAACAGAGAGGCTGCATTTTATTTCGCTTTTATGCAAAACATGCACTAGAAGTTCCAGTGGAACTTTGTGCTTTACAATCCACCGCTCACTGCGTGTCCCGCAGACGCCAGCATCACAAGCAGATGGTCCCTGGAGCGTTCACTCGCCATAATTAGATTGTGAAACGTGGGTTGTAGCTAAAACTAGCCTAATTTATTGTGTTTTCTATAGCAATTTACCTGGAATTTTCCTCAATATAAAAAAGGTATACATTTAGGTTCAATTTACTCACTGATAGTCACTGAAACATTTTCAACCTAGGCCATTAAGGCTACTTGCATTAAAGTTTATTTTTGAAAGCCCCCTGCACCTGCAGAGCACAGGTGCAAATAAAGAGTGGTGCTTTGTATTTATGACTCTGTGTCCTTATTAAATATATCACTGGTCTCAGAACAGGATTTACAAATCAAATCTAGATTAAGAAGTCAATTTGCATTCATATACTGATTTACAGGAGGACAATCATGTGGAAGAAGCAATTTCACAAACGTGTTGATTAAACTGACTTCTCATCTGTACAGTTGCATCTGTACGTGTCTGTATGTGAGATTTAAAGTATCTTCACGCAGAAAGATTTACAGTACAATTTGGTATCAATCACAGGGCTTATAGAGGGAAATCAGAGCATCCGGTGCTGTGTTGGCGTGTGAAAACGTAAGGTGAGCTGTCTTACTGGAGAACGGCTGATACTACATCTTGTTATAAATTGCTTGGTGGTTGCTGAGGTACAGACAAATTGTGTGAGCATGTGTAAGGGGAATGTCTCTGAGACTGAGTGTGTGTTCAGGTGTAATTCCTCCCTGAAAGTCTCTGACCTATCATACAGACTGCTGAGTGAAACATTTTTTGATTTTTTTCCCCCCCAGCTCTTCTTTATCCAGCCCAGTTTACACAGAACATACTCATATTTACAGCAGCGGCCTGAGGGAGAGGGGTTACACACACACACACACACACACACACACACACACACTCATATCTGTGAGCAGCCAAGTACAACCAGTCTTCTACTGTTGGCCATTAAATGGCCTCACTTGGGTAATAAGGAGTTTATTGCCTTGCTCAAAGGCACCTTGACAGTAAGTGTCAAGAGATTGCGGCTCATTCACGCACCCACACCCATAAATGTCCAGGCATGGGGATTTGAATCATCAACCTTGAGGTCCCAAGACCACTTCTCTAATTAGTTGATATAGGATTGTTTCACCAGTCACACACAGAGTGACACACACACATGCACATACACCAGCGAGTGTGAGGACTCTGGGTAATCATTTCAGTATTTGCGGTGGTGCCTGTTACCTTTCACTACTGGCACCTTTTTGATAGCTTTCTTAGGCATCTTTATATTTATGTTTGGGTTAAACAGCTTATTATGTAACGCAAGCGCCTATTTTTTGACTCATTTAAGTTTCCCTAACTTAAAATCTAATTTGAACTCTTGAGTGTGGTTTGTTCTTTGACAGTATAAAACGAGCCCATATGAGCAAAGTATTACTTTGTTCAAAATGCAATTTACCAAAAAGAAAAAAAGAAAATTACACTGTTGTTCAATCAGTTTCAAGACCTTATTATAACTACTGAACAGCTTAAAATTTGTTAATGTGGAAAAAAATACAATGTCTGGCAGTCAGACACAGTACAGCTCTATTACCTTTAGCTCTATTACCGGGTATTAGGTTTGAGGTGCAGCCGGACTTGGCAGTTATTTTCTTGTCACAAATATTGCACTGCGCCCTCTCGCCCTCAATTTTAGTAAAATGTAGCCAGACCTTGGACTGTTTCTGCGACTTTGTGTACTTTGAGCAAACCAAGAGAAGGTATAGTGATGCCTGAACAAGTTTGTTTTTCCTGCTTGTGGCATGTAGTTGCCTCACGAGCCAATCGGCAGTCACTCTAAGTTTTATAACAGGAGCAGGTGCGTTGACTGAATGAAAGATGATGTAAGTATATGTTAAAATAACATTCCCCCTAATAAAGTTTGGCGCCAAATGCTTTAACATATTTCAGTGGTCAGAGGTACAGATGCGATTCAGTCAGTGCCAAAAAAACACCAAGTGCTGGCACGCAGCCCTCAATAAGGAGTACACTAACTGGCAGCCAGCTTGCTTTAGCTGGCCTCCATCACTCACTCTGAGGCCGTGAGCACAGACTGGAGGTTAGTGATTAAAGGTGTCACTCCGCCAGATGACCTTGGAGGTCAAAGGAACTTTGGGTAAATTACCTTGCAGGAGGCCAGACCTATATCGAACGCCGCAGAATGAACACAAGGTTGATTGAAAAATGGACATTTGCATACAAGGCATGAAGCGGGGGCTGGCAGGACAGCAAACCAAAGCTTTGTGCTCTGGTTGGAAGTGAGAACGCTAGGAGGGAATGAGACCTCATTAAGTAGAAAAGCATCATTTTCCAAAGCTTGGAGCCCTCTCTGCCTCTTACTCCTATACAATAGGGCTGACAACAATTTCAAAATATAAGTGAAAACTAAATAACTAAAGAAACCTGCGCTGTGTGTTTAAAACGAACCGGGCTATGCTCATAAATAATACATATGATGATAGATTGCTGATGAACTGTCTAATGAGGAGGAGGCAGAGGGGGGAGGGGAGAGGAGGGAGAGCGGTTTTTGCTGACGAACAGCAATTTATTTTTTTTTTATAGATTTAAAAACTGAGACCTCGCACACACAGCACGATGCAGGAATGCTAATGTCTCTGGCATTTTTGAAACTGCTGTTATCTTCCTGGCACTGCACATTAGCTAGAGATATGGTTTCCTTGGCACTAATTTACCCTTATATTGCATGAGCTGGAGGTTAGAATGGGAAAAAAGAAAAAAAAACTAATGGAACCTTTAATTTGACCAAAAGTTCATCCCCATTAGGGAAATTAAAGCTAGCTAATTAGGGATTACAACCGGTTTTATGAATTGCAAATGCAAAGTCAGTTCTTGTCACAGATATAATGAAATTGTGACGATCCTGGAAGGAAATTTTAGGTAGACCAGATGCATATTGAGAGGAACTTGAACCAGGGGAGGCTGCATTTTCAATTCACACCACTCAACATACAAAAAAAAAAAAAAAAAAAAAAAAAAAAGAAAACAGCAACCCCGGATGTGAATTTGATTATCTACAGTCGCACTCTTGTTTTCCATCATGGCCCTCAATGTTTTTAACGCCAGTCAGGGCTCCCTGGGAATAAACCACCTAGTATTAGACCAATTTCCACAGGAGGAATCCATCCTCTGCAGTCATAGAGTGTTACACTTGCCTCCCCGTCATAAACAACCACCCCAGGCTGTTATGTGTTATTCTTCTCGCTGCATCATTTAACTCTACAGAATGTGGTTCCTTGTTGTTCCCCCTGTCACCATACAGTATGCCTATACTCTCTCTGTCACTTGCTATATGAGGAATACCATATTTATTTCCTGTGCATCCTCAGCTTTTTGCTTCCTGCCTCTCTGACAGGCCTGTTTTTGGCCCTGTCATTCCACTGCCACCTGTGACACAGGCCTCCACCAAAGACGCCGTGTTTCCTCCTTGCATCATGTGGTAAATGAGCGTCATTTCCCTCTCACTCTCAATCTATCAGATACACACAAAGTGTGTGCGCACAAACACACATATATGCGTGCACACGCATACCTGCAGCTCTCTCTTCTTCTTCCTCTTACTGTAGATCCCGCTGTTGACAGGTGCTGGGAGGGATTTCAGAGTCCTGACACGATGGCAAGTTAAAAATTGGTGAGTGTGTGTGTGTGTGTGTGTGTGTGTGTGTGTGTGTGTGTGTGTGTGTGTGTGTGTGTGTGTGTGTGTGTTTGTTTGTAACAGAAAAAGAAAGGGAGAACGAGAAAGACACAAAGACAGTGGCAGAGAGACACTGAAACAAAGCTGACAGACAGACAGACAGACAGACAGATAGTAGGGATACACCCAAATCCATATTCGGCAAGAAACGAATAATAGCTTTCTGCCGAATAAATTACCCATGCGAACGTTTGTCTTTAAGGTCGGCTTTAAATAAGACATGCAATTTCTTCACAATCTGAGTTTACTTGTGAACAATAACACTACCTCTGCTGTCTTTGACATTTTGGAGATGGGGGTAGACCAACAGAACAGACAATAACAGACACGGTGCACAAAAAAATGTGAATAATATCATATTACTTTGGATTTGCAGAACGCATAGTGGTTTCCTAAACCTATATAGTTTTGATAAGCAGGCATTTCAGTTTTGTTATATTTATTTGTGGTTAAAACCCAACAATTAAAAAAATACTAATAATTCACTTCAGGTTTAAGCCATGCCCACTTTTTTCCCAAACCCAAATTATTTTGCCCCAAAACAAATACTAATACAAATACAGACAGTGGTGCCTCCACACACCCCTAACAGACAGACAGACAGACAGACAGGCAGACAGACAGTTTGTTTTTACACACATATCTTGTATGCACACTGCATCTACATGTGATGTAAATGACTAATATTTACATCTGGCATTAAAATGCATCTGCAGTATTCACACTGAAACCCAATCTCTCCTTCCTATAGGAGGACTGTGGATGCATTGTAATTGCACTTTGTTGACGTGTCCAAATGCGTCCCTGTCCACCTGGTGCAATCTCTAAATGTGTGTTTAAGTGTGTGTGTGTGTCTTTCTAGGACAGCATGAAGTACACATCAGAGACAGATTGTAATGAGGTGGTCTGAGTGATCGGATTACAGTCCATTTTAGATGTGTCCCCGGTGTATTTACATCTGGATTTTCATGCGGTTAAGCGTTATCCCATTACAAATCATTCACCCCGGACGCATGTTGACGCCAGCTGTAAAGAGGGTCACAGATAGACAGACAGACTGATAGACATAACAAGACGGAAACAAACAGAGAGAGAGAGAGACAGAGAGGGGGAGAGAGCGAGAGTAAATGTTTGCTGTCTCTAAATCAGTAAGCGGAGCAGGTGTTGCGGGCCACATCCCTACCTCCAGGCAGACTGATATTGATAATGAGAGAAGAACAAACAAGTCACCTCTAATAAACAGGACAGCACGTTTTTGGTGAGTCGGACAAATGCTTTTAGATGCTGGACTAGCAGCTTTGAGAAGTCATTACATATGATCTTGTACGTGCTTTACTCTCTCCCTTAGCGTGAGTGTCACAGTGCCTCTCCGGTTACTGTGGCCATTACGTTTTGTTTCTTGCAAATACATATTCCTGGTAATGAGTATGTATGTCGGGGGAAAAAAAATGTGTCACTGATGCAGTTGCCTATTCGGCTATTTTGCCGGATTTTACAGTGTGCCTGCAAGCTGCTTGTTCAGATACAGTACGAGCGAGCGCGAGAAGAAATGTTGAGGCCTTTAAAGATACTCCACTTCCTGACACGCCATTAATATTCTCCGTGCTGGCTCTTCCTCTCCTCCTCTGCTTGCATCCCAACCCCCCACTCCCACTCCACTCTGTGCCTTTACATCTCTGCAATGCCTTGTATCTCCCTCCT
The DNA here is from genome assembly GCF_902150065.1 of Myripristis murdjan. Taxonomy (NCBI): domain Eukaryota; kingdom Metazoa; phylum Chordata; class Actinopteri; order Holocentriformes; family Holocentridae; genus Myripristis; species Myripristis murdjan. The sequence continues at coordinate 13,685,834 of NC_043990.1, forward strand.
CCATCTCCTTTCCCTCCTTCCCTCCCCCAGCCTTACTTTCTTCCTCTTTCTTTTGGTTATTTTTTGTCGTAACTTTTTCTACCTCTTTCTCTTCCTCTTCCTCCTGGGAAGTGGCACAGAATCCCTTTAAGTGCTGCAAAAGCAAATCTATTTATCATAACCATCTATCTCTTACGTATACTTTATGCTATACTAGAAAGACACACTCACACACACACACACAAATGCACATACACACACTTAGAGACTGCAGCAAACAAAACCATACCTTCTCTTATGTGTACCTGCACATTAGACTAGAAAGACAAACACACACGGGCAGGTACACACAAACTCAGTCCACAATGGAGAGAAAGAGGGATTTCTCAATAATGATACAATATATGTGATTCAGTCTCTCAATAGCAATACTGCTTAAATTAAAGGGAGGTAAATGGGCGGTAGTGCCCACAGCTCTCCTCCCACGCACAGCAATGCGGTTGAGCGAAGCGGTCTTCTGGGACTTCCCATTGACTCCACACAAGGTGAGAACGGAGCGGGAACAGAAGGCTGAGCGAAAACACTTCAAACAACACGGCAGGAAGACAGAGAGGGCTGCTGCTCTCCGAGGCAGGACCATTCCCAAATGCAACACCCAGCACTGCCTGGGTGTGTGCACTCACAGAGAGGAAACTCAGGCATAAGCAGGAGAGAGCGGGGGAGAGAGAGAGAGAGAGAGAGAGAGAGAGAGAGAGAGAGAGAGAGAGAGAGAGAGAGCGGGGGAGAGAGAGAGAGAGAGAGAGAGAGAGAGAGAGAGAGCAAAACAAGGAGACAGAATCATTATTCTGCCTTCACAGACAATCAATCAAAGAGGCATGTATGCACATACACACACACACACACAAAAATAACCCAGACACCAACATACATGAAAAAGCCTGAATCACTGCCACCTAATCACCATGACACACACACACACACACACACACACATAGTGAAAGAGCACAGCAGGACATTGATATTCCATACACCCACACACAGCATGGTGAGGATCTGGGATCTGCACTCTTCTCTATGTGTCTCCCAGTTTACACACCATGCTGGTCTACACACACTATCCCGTGCATTACACAGAGATGTTACCAGTGGAAAAAAAAAAAAAAAAAAAACATGATGTAAACACTTCTGGATACCTACAGACTAAATGTCATCAGAGAAACAGGGCTTGAACACCATTAGTTGCAGGCATATTGGTCAATTTCAGATTTCACAACCACACGCATGAAAAACACTGGAGGCACACACACACACACACACACACACACACACACACACACACACACACACGCACGTCTGCTGTGCATAGCCCAAAGTTACAGATAAGCAGCTGAACCAACCAAAAAAATAAATAAATAAAAACCTTAACAAACAAACCATCGCTAGAGACTGGCACATAGCCAAGAGGAGAATTTGCACGGGGGGTGGGATGGGGGGGGGGCGCAGGTAGATTACTGCCTCTGCACATATTTTCTGTCATTAATAAGACGAATACCTTTCAAATGTCTGTGAGGAGAGGAGGGTGCACCCCTTCTTGTCCCTCCTCAAATCACCTCCAGCCGTGACATGCAAAAAACACAGAGCGCTTCTCTCAACAGCAACTCTCCACACGCACCGATCCAGACAGAGGAAGAAAGAGGTGGAGGGAAGAAAAGGTGCACCCCCTCATTGATGGAGGGGACTGGTGGAGCGAGATGAGTCACGTATTGTCCATATAAATCAATGGAAAAAACACGGAGATTAAAACGGGCATATGTGAGTAGAAAGACATGATTATGCATGTGCCGTAGCTCATGTATAAACCATAACTGAATTTACACATCAAGGCGGCAAATGAATTCCAAATAGATTTTTGATGCAGACCAACACGAGACCTGATTAAATGATGAGGTTTAAGATATGGAAACACGGACACCAAGAAGAGGGCTCGGTGTCAGTGCCGGAATTATACATTAATCCATTCACTGTATGCTTTTTTTTTCCCAGGCTGGAGAGAACGTAAAGGTCATATAGATGGATCGGCAGTGTACAGTAACTGTGACAAGCTCGTTCCAGGGGCATGTTTTATTTCTCAGACCTGTGTAACTTTTAAAAAAAGCTCTCTCACTGGGCAGATTTTTTTTTTTTTTTTTTTAAATATCTGCAAATGCGAGCTCCCCCATCTGAGCCGCACAGCCCTCCAGCTCGCTCGTAAGAATATAACTTCCACTTTCTGCCCGTAGGTAGCTTCCTGTCCAATCCACTTACATCATACTTTCAAGCTCTAAAGACTTTGCCATCATATTTGTAATGGAACTGTTTCGCTTGAAGATGTACTGATTTAAATGTTCCCTCTAACAGTATAAGAGGGACACATTAAACTACTGGAGGCGCTGGCTGCTGCCGCTGAAGGGGTCAAATTACTTTTAGTCATTCTGAATGCACAGAGCACTAGAGAGAGATTTCAATTTTCTTCAAATGTTCTCATTACAGAGGCGACGGCTGCCAAAGGGTCTCAGACCTTTCCTATAATTACATCTTCAGTAGGAAAAATCTCAATTATAACAGAATACCTAATTATTACACTCCCCATATTCCAAATTGCCCCTGCATGAAAGAAACACTGGAGCCATATCATCCACTGAGCTGAGAGGCCAGTTTCCACTCCTCATAACACCAGTGTTGTTAAGTACCCAGGAGCATTAGAGGAAAGACCTGTCACAGCTCAAGACCTGAAGTGAATGAACAGAGAACAAGATATGACAGAGCACAAACCTGTGTCCTCACTCTGTGCCTTTTTATGAAGGAACACTGATAACTTTGAAGGCACTAGTCGGTGCAAAATGCCACCTCAATTGCGCTACCAGAGAGGAGGCCTTCTGCTTGAATAAGAAAACAAATTATTTTGGGCAACTGCTGTGGCTGCTATATCGTTTTCCAAGCCATGTAGCGTAGCAAGGTCCATTTCACAAATAACCAAACTCCAGCCAGTGACCATCCACCTATCAACAGCTTTGATCTTTTTCCCACATGGCAGCCATTTTCATCATAGCGGCAATGTAATTTCCCAGTGGGTAACGGGCACCTCGGTGCAGACTCACAGCATAATGTACTGTGGAGCTACCGCTTGGAAGTTGGAAAGCCCTCTTTGTAGAAAGCATTTGCATTCAAATCATTGAGTCTGAAATTGGTTCTACCTGTCTGGGATCAGGACTATCTCCTGTGGGTTCCCACTGCCGGTTAAGTGCAGTTTTTATAACCTTGGAGCGCATGGAATGCTAATGACTTTTGATGGCATGTGAGGGGCCTAACTATGTGTTCTGCGTGCTCTTTTGAAGAAAGCATCTAGCCCCTAACTAACGGCAGAACTTAGGTGAGTCCCACTGCACTTTTCCACTCAGGCCCATCAATAGACTATTATGGCCCACCAACCATGCCAGTTCCTGCCAATAATGAAGCTGAGGCACGCCTGGGATGCCTTGTGCTTCTAGAGGTGCCAGAGAGTCACACAAAACATAAAAGAGCAGAGACACAGGAATGGAAGCCATAACTGTAAGAGAGCAATAATCAACATTTTTACCATCTCATTCTTGGTGGTATTTGGTGTCTTTGATTTTCCAGGTTTAGTAAGTGCCCCATTCAGGGATTTTATTTGTATGCCAAGCCACCTTTCAAGTCAATCCATGTTCACTGTGCTGCAGAATCACATTGGTGTGTACTAAGTGCAAGAGCCCAAAATCAGCATTTTAAGTTACAATGAACTGAAAAATGACCTGTTTTCTTAAATTTCCTTATATCCAAATCACCTTTACTTTTACCCAACTGGAAATCTTTGTCTTTGGTGATAATCTAAATGATGTTCCAGTAGGCACACATAAAAAGTCCATAACATCTCATATTTGTGAACAATCCAATCCCTTTACACTTGCCATAAACTCAAACTAACTTTCTCTCCCTAAAGAATATCCTATTGTCTTCTGAACAATCCCTTTGAATTTCGTGACACTCCAACATCCTGTTTCAACAGGAAACAAGTCTAAGCAAAATGCTCTCCAAAGGCTGTTTCACTGTGACTTTAAATTGTTTGCACTATTTTCTCTCCTGCTTAAAGTTGTCTCCTCACTCAGCCTAAAACTTTAGGCTCTGAGTGCAGAGACTCTTTAAGGTGAATTTAATATCATCCTAGCTCCAAATAAGTAAAAACTCAGTGGGTTGAACTGGACTGTTTTTTGCTTAAATGAACAGACAGTACAACTCAAACTGTTATGCAGATGAGCAGCGAAACAGTATTTTGCTGTTCTCAGCTGACCTTTGAATCTGTGCTCACTGAGGGTGTCCGTCTGCATGTTTGATACACTGGGAAGTCGTGTTGCTGGCCCAGCTACACTGTCTGCCTTTTCAGACCATCAGGACTCAAGAATTTCTTGCTGATAAAATTAATCATTATTGTCTCGCTGAAAAGCTTACATTCTGTTTATGTGTCATAGAATTATTCCAATTCTTGTCTTTAAATTGCTTCCATCTGGGTACAGACTCGTGTTTTTGATAAATATTCTTTCTCCACTGTTGCTATGCCAAGGCCTTGTTTACTGTAGACCTCAATAAGGTCTGCGTAAGCGTGAACCCTGGAACAGTGAGTGACAAGCCTGTAGAAAATCAATTCTCAGGCATGCTGTTCCAAGGCAATAGTTGATGCAAGCTTCCCAACCTTGCCTCCGAATACTTCATGGCAATTTACTGACACCATGAAATCAAATTAAAAATGCATTTGGGTATTGATCACCTGATGCACCCAGATTGATTGCTACTCAGAAAGCAACCTTGTTGTGTCTATTCCGCCAGTCCACCTTCCCATACCATATAAATGTATTGATTCACACTCCCACCTTTGGATCTATATGAACCATTAAATATCCTTTCAGCATTTCTCCATCCATTTGCTTGCTTGACTCATAGCAGAAACCGATGAGCTAAAATCGGCAAGAACACAACTCCCTAGTCCAATAACCCACACGTAAATAGGCTTTGTGACACCACTGCAGATCTATCGCATAATGATGCAGGTGATAATGTAAAGTTAACTATCCATTTAACAACCCTGCTCATCAAAGTAATATTTTCAAAGTTTACGCCTCATAAAAATAAAGCACTCAAATAATTACAAATAAAGCCGACCGTGTAGATGCAGAGCAAAATACGATCATTAAGAGCTGGAGAGAAATATTTCATTCAATAACCTATGAAAGGTCAATCTACACTTTTCAATCAGTGTTATTCACACGTTCTCATTTACCACAACAGCAACCCAAGGGGGGAAAAAACTGCACGCTATATAATGCTGTTTGAGACGCTTGTGCGGTACAATGAATGTGGAAAAGAACAAATTGAATGCCGGTGAATAAGATGCATTTGTATGCAAAATTGCCGAGACAGCCCAGAGACGGAGCTGCAGGCAGACAGACTTGCATGTAATCAGGTAGCAAATCCGCTTGTCTCCTGTATGCCACCTCTGCACCGTGTTGCGTAGGGTGGAGGGGCGGGTGAACGGTGGACGCTATTGTCTCTGAGCACTGGTCCACATGAATGACCCTGCCTGTGTCCACATTAGCACGGATCAACTCCCATGGGTATCATCTCTCCAGAAAACAGCGTCCACGGCACATTCGGCCGAATACCCTAACTTCCATATCCGGTAAAACCCGCACTCCCTTTCACCCATCCTGACTTTTGGCCAACTCTATCAATCTTCCCCTCGCTCTCATCTCCTAAAGACTGCTCTTCTTCCCACCTTTCCAGCATGCTCTCCTTCTATTCCGCCCCAATGTCTCTATTACGCCCACCACTTTCTCTCAATAATATTCTTCACACTTTCAATCCTATTCTTTCTTCGTGGATGCACCCTACCCATCCACCTCTATCAGTTTTTCTGTTTTTTCTTCCACCTCTGCTTCTTTTCTCAGTAGAACTTGTTTGTGCTGACAATGAATATTTCCAAACTTTTCCCTATAGGGTCCAGGTTTCCCCTCTGTCCAAAGGGAACCACCTCCAAGTCTAGCTGGTTCTCCTCACACCCACACAGTCTGACCCAGTGGTTAATGAGGCTGTTGAGTAAGACAGCAGCCTGACTCCACATTGATCACAAGGCCAACATACCTCTAACTCTCAGGGAAGCTATTTGTCAAGGTGATAATTTATTTTGTAGCACCAGATATGATGTGCCAGGGACTGGGTTGTTTTTCTTCATTTGGTTTGGGGGCCTGACAGACACCATTTCAGGCCCAAATCAGGGTCATTATGTGCAGCGTGAAATGCACCGAGCATTAACTCGCTCACCATCGGGGGGAAAGAATGAAAGAAGACTTTTATCTTGCTGAGCAGGTAAAGGAATGGAAACATAGCAGAAAGATGTGTCGCACATTTTCAAACTCAGTTCCCTGCTTTTTCTTCCCACGCCTGTGGAAAGACTTTTGTGCTCCGGTGTCCTGCTAAGTTATGAGCCTTAGTGCAGATGCTGTGATGTGGGGAGGTATAGCGGACGAGTGAGTGAAAGCCATATACTGATGTTTTGATCATGCTGACATGGGGTGGCCAATTATGGAGATGTGGCCCATCTAACCAGCGAGGCCAAGCACCTGATGGGAGGAGGTGGCAGGAGCAAGGGACGCTGCCGTGGACAGGCAAGTCTGCTGCAGTGCACCGCCGCTCCCGTGTGCTCTCAAGATGTTCCACATCTCCCCCCTCTAATTGGCAGATGGCCTCAGATGCGAGATGATTTAATGGCCTGCGTGTGTGTTTTTTCCTGCCTCAGTCAGCCATTAGCAGGGACATCTGTAACGAGTTGGCTCGGCACACCGCTGAGAGTGGAAGCTGAGAGCAACACTTTCTAATGGGGGTAGTGCGGTCGTGACGGACTTGGGCGGTAATCAAGGCACTCTGAGCTATTTCTTTTGGTTATGATAATCGAGACATTGCATTTCAAACTGTCCGAGGCGGAGAAAAAGATAAATCATAGGCTTGATCTTGTTTACCTCAGATGAGTTCTAAGAAATCAAACAGCACAGTAATACTGTGTATCAACTGTGTGACAATCCCCTTTGACTTTCAATACACCAGAGCAAGACGATTCTAGCAGAGCGTAATCATAAAAAGCCATTTTCATGGCTTTGGCACAAACAGCTTGGCTTCCAAGTGATCCCATTTCTTGCAGCTGTGCCGTAGCCATCTGCGCTGAATGCTGCGCTCAAGGGTAAAACATTAAGGCCTCAACCACAGTTTGGCCCTAAAGGCCTCTGGTTTCTGGCTCTGTGCCGCTGTCTTCAGTCCTCACGGTTCCCTCCTGTGCTTGTCTGTATAACCAGAGCTGGATGAGGGAAAGAGCTGCATCATTGAACAAGCGAGGCCTTTAGCTGGTTCTCTATGCATGTGGACACAGTGGTGGTGAAGTGGCCGTGAGCTTTGGGCCTTTTAAAGCTTGATGGCCATCAGTATTCTTGCCACAGCCTCCAAGGATTTGTCTGCTACCTGCAAACTGGGTCAATTTTTGCATTATTTTACTGATTCGTATCTCAATGTGGAAAGAGGAGAGGCTGTGCACACGCAGGCTTATACATCCACACCTGCACGCTTTCTCTCTTTCTCTTACATTTACACACATGCACACACACTCATACTGAAATTCTGACTTCATTAAAATAAAAATATATTTATTTGAATGTCATTTTAAACCCACCATTGTGGTAACCCTCAATGAATGATTGCAGTGAACGAGTGTTCCCATGCTGTGAAAATTATTCTAGACAGAGCACACAGCAAATTAATAATTAAAAATGATAGATAAGACTAATACTGATTATGACACTCACAAACCTGCGTACCCTTACAGCGCTTTGAACGCGCACTACCAATGCAAATCAGACTCTCTTAATATATACCTCTTCTCTATTCATATCACACTGACAGGACTAACTGCAGTCATAAATCAGAAATAGTTTTGAATGTGACTCTGCCATTCACACTGTGTTCACTTAACATTAAGGTGACGGTGGCACTGCTGCAGCAACACCTCGACTGTTTCAATCAGATTTCAGCACTTCCCTCACTGTTTGACTGGGGAAACCTTCAAATATTTGGACTCGTCCCTGCTTCACATACATTCAAATAACTTCCGTGCAATTTGTAATTATCATCATCCATGTGTACTCTGAGCCGAGAGCTTGGGAGGTGAATAAGGGACCAGGAGCAGATGGGGGGGCGGTAATGAGATGCAGGGGGAAAAAAAGGGAATTGAGGGGGACAGGCCGGCTGGTGAGACTGTAGAAAAATAAGAGAGGGAAGAAAATAACCAAGTATGAGATAGAGAGAGACGATAGGAGAGACCAGCGTCTGAGGTGAATACAAATGGACAGAGGAGGAACACAGATAGGAGGAGGAGGAGTGGGTGGATGTGGTGGGGGCAACGGGGGAGGTTGTATAAGGAGAGGAGATAAAAGAATGTGAGAAAGATGGATTCACTGTTGGCTAATGAGAAGACAAAGGCAGCAGAATCCACATCAGTGTCTGCCCCACAGCAAGCTGGCTTTACAGCTCACAGGTAGAGAGCCGGGAGCAGCTTACCTGAGGTACGCAACCACACTGCTGTAGTACCAATAGGAGTCCAATGATACAGCCAGGTGTGTGTGTGTGTGTGTGTGTGTGTGTGTGTGCGCGTGCCCCATACAGTAGGCGCCCCTATGCCAGCATCCAATGTGTGTTTTTGTGCGAGGCAAGATTACTTATGCATTGCACACACATACTCATGCAGTTTTATGCGACTTTTATGCATCATGTGTGCATTATGTATGTGCGCTGGGGGTGAAGATGGTAGGAAACATAAAACTGGAAGCAGGGGGGGAAATGGGAGGGAAAACTGACAGCTTAAATGAGTCATAGGCTGTGGAGTTACTGATGGGCAACACGGGTAGGGAGAAAACAAATATTTATATAGTAGGACACATTCAGAAGGGAGCACTGTAGGAAACAGTTTCCCCTTTAGATTCCGGTTACATAATTGCGAGAATATAGAGCAATTTCAGGCGCTAAAGATACTTTTAGGATGAAAAATAAAACTTACAGTATACCAGAAGTTATTATGACGAATGGCGTAATGTCCTCAGGTAAAACAACGGGGGGAAAAAATATTAATTGCCAAGTTGCATAACCCTGCACCCTACTTAGTTTCTGCTGTATCTCACACTCTGCATACCGGGATAAACAGCCGCAGAAGATGGCCATTGTCTTGCACGTAAGTTACCAACTCAGGTGCGCATCAACAAAGAGAAGCACAGATGCTTTGCAGGAAACAGAGGCAGGCCTGCCGCTGCAGAGATCCACTTACTGTAGGTTTGAGCTGTTCCAATACACCGCATGCCGGTTGTTGGCTCTCGACAGGTGCAAGTTTGTAAGCGCCAGCGTGATGAGACTGAGAGAAAACGTTGCGAGAGCCATAATCCCTCCGGTGCTCGTCCAGCCTTGGTTCCTCTCTCTCTCACTCTCACTCTCTCTGCCTTCTGCGTTCCCCGGTCCTTCGGTCCCAAGCAGCGCGTCGTTCACAACATCCCGCCGGTCAAAACGCCTTTTTCAAGTTTCCTATAACCTTCACAGTGGGATGGATTAGGGTGACTTGTTGGCGGGTAACGTGTTCTTCAACTCAAATCCCATCGCGGCAAGACCCATTTGGACATCTTCACAAGTGCCAGATCTGTTTGGACCTATTTTCTTCCCGGCTGCGCACTTTCAACTCACCGCTTTGGATACTCCTTATTGTTTAGCAGTTCAGTTGTCGCTGAAGAGAAACAGTACAGGTGATGATAAGGCAAAGAAAAAAAATGGGCTGTTACATTCAGGAATTACAGCTGTAGTCGGTGTTTCAGTTGTTTAGCTCAGCTCTGTGAAGTCGCCCACAAACCGCAGGCTCACCGGTGAGATTTCAAGGTTTTTCTACCTGCCGCTCGGCTCTACAGCAGCAGCCGCACGCTGCGCGCACAACGCTACACACCCGCCCTCTGACGGCCGAGAGGCGCGCACATGTCCATCGAGCCGGCTGCCCCGCCCCCCGCCACTGTGTGTGTGTGTGTGTGTGTGTGTGTGTGTGTGTGTGTGTGTGTGTGTGTGTGTGTGTGTGTGTGTGTGTGTGTGTGTGTGTGTGTGTGTGTGTCTATTTCAGTGCGCATGAGAACCAAATATCCTAGAAAAAAAAAAAAAGAAAGAAAGAAACGAGGAAAATTCGATTAGGAGTTAGGATTAAGATTAGAATTAGGATTAGGTTTGGTTTGAATAAGCGTCACAGTTATTAAGGTAGGTTTAGCATTAGAATTGAGGTTCAGGGTTAAAACGAAGAACCAGCATTAGATTTAAATTAGTATAAAGGGGTACAAATAAGGTTAGTTTTAGTTTGGACTCACAAACCATTGAACTGAGTGAAAATGCACAGGCTTCTGGACACTGTTTGGGCCAGCGTTAAAGTTAAGGTTAGTAGTAAGTTAGTAAAGGTCCTGGTATAACAGTATAAAAGTGTGTGCATGTATAGGCAGGGGTGGGTGTGTGTGTGCTCTTGTATTTTGGTTCTCACAAGAACCAAAGAAATAAGAAAATTTCTTCTACATGAGAGCATTTTGACAGTTCACACTTCCTCAATGAGGGGCTAGTTTAGGGTTGGAATTTGGGTTTCAGGATTAAAGTTGGGTTTGGATTAATGTTACTGGTTGGCATTAGGATTAAGATTCAGGTTCAAATGCACAGGCGAGGGGTCAAACTGCGTTTGACTGCGCTGATTTTATGTTTTCAATGTGATGTTTTTACCAATCTGCCAAGCAAAATTGACATCTGGGACAATAAAGTTAGTGAACTGAATCAAACTGAGGGAATGAATAAGCAAGTGAAGGTTCAGTGCAAATGTGTGTGTGCATTTATGGGTCAGTGTGTGTGTTTGGAATGGTCATATTTGCCGGTTGTTACTGCTTCAAGGGGCCAATATAGAGCTAAGGTTGAAATTAATTAGAATTTGTTTTAGATTAGGGTTAGGAAATTAATACAGTCAGTTGGAGGTCCTCAAAAGTAAATTCCAATAAATTTCTGTAATGTATTTGTGTGTGTGTGTGTGTGTGTGTGTGTGTGTGTGTGTAAAAATGTGAGACAGACAGATACAGACAGAGAAAGGGGGAGTTTATGAAAATTCTGAGACTTTAATTAACCTGTTTAATTTCGCCGTTGGTGGTTTAACCACTCTATCTAGCCTAACGGCAGCACACAGTATTAATGGCTCAGTTAATTCCAAATATTAAGCATTAGCCTCGGTTTGATTAACTGTGCCAATTTCATATCTTATAATAGTGTCCTTTTGGAGAGGATATCAGTGATATTCATGCCCATAAACGTGGTTGTAGAGCCTGTTCGTGAAACTTTAAGTGAGCGGTCCAAACATTAATCTGAATGACCTCCAGTGACAAATGAATGTTCATTACACTTCTTCGCCATGTCCCTGAAGGTCAAAATCACCCTTCTCTGAATCAGGGAAAGTCTGCCAAGGAATGGTAGGTCTGCTGTCTTCTGTCTCCTCTTGCAGCTCTCATTCATACACACACTCTGTCTAGTTTGCTCTCGTTTGCTCTCACTCACTCTTTCCCTTCTCTGTTGTTTTTGTCAGTGATGACGCCTCTCTTGAGTGCCCTCCAGGCATGTTGCCGTGGCGACTGGAGTAAAGGGGCGGATGAAAGAGCAAGTACCATCACTTTCTCCCAACTCTCCCTCTCTGTCCCACCACCTATCTGTACAGCTCTGCCGGATCACTTACCTCAATCCACACTAACATTTGTCAGCCTTTTGTCGCCTCGCACTCAAGAGGAGCGCACTGCAAATAAGAGGCACATTACTCCATTTCCTCATAAACTCCTCCCTCTCTGTTGTGCACAGCCACTACCCACTGCCAATGAGAATGGGAAGAAAATATAGAGATTGACATTTAATATATTTCCTGCACCCTGTGAAACCTGGCTCAGGGACAAATGTATATTTTTGATGCACTGTGTGTATATGCTTTGAGCATGTGAGTGAGTGAGGCGTCCCAGTGTCATAAGTTATTGAACACATTTCTTCTCCTCTCTTGCTGCCATGTGATGTGCTGTTTACGTATGCTCATTGCCGACTGGAGCCTCTGCAGCTGCTTGTTTAGTATTTCACAGTCGCCTATAGGCATTGTCACATACTAGTAACAGTAACCATAGATTGTTACCTTGACTTCGGCGCTGTTTGTGATTAATTCATGAACGGCAGCAGTATGGGCATATTGATTATTCAGATAATTTGTTATCATCAATCAGCCTCAACACTTTCATATATCCTTGTTGGCTCGGTATCGATTACCGTAACTGACTTCATTCCTAAGCAAAGCAATATTCTCTTGGAAAATTCTCCATTCTTCCACCTGGCTTCTTTCTGTTTTTATTTCATTTTCCACACCCATCTCTTACTTGTTGTAATTTCCCTACATCTCATTTTGCAGTTATCGCATTATAATCTTATTGGATTTAAATGAGGTTGGCTTGATTGAGTTTAATGTCCAGTGGTTGTGTCAGTAAACAACGATGCGTTTGATTAATCGGTTAATCTATTGAAATGTCAGACTTTGAATATAAAGTAACTGTGACAAAAATAACAACTGCAGCAGAAGCTTTTTGAACTTGGATACGTCCGCCTGTAATTTGCAGACAAATAAACATCTCCTGTGTAAAAGCCCGATGCCCATGCTCAGCGTTGTGTCAGTAAACCGTGCTGACACAATCACATCACCAGCATCCCCTCTCTTAGTCCTATGTGAATCTTCATTCTGCAATCCCTGTTTACCCAACCACACTGTGCCCAAACAAGTGTGAAAAAGGGAGGGAGGGATAAAGTCAGAAGGGACAGAAAAAGAGAGGACAGAACAGAAGAAGGGTGAGAAAGAGAAAGAAATGGCGAAACCCCAGGGACACAGATACAGGTTGGAGTGAGGTACATGTAAACTTTTAGAAACTCGGGGAGAAGGGGAGAAGGTTAAAGAAAAGAAGAGAAAAATGTGAACCGAGACAAGAAAGACATGCCGGTGACGGTTAAATGGAAGAAAGGCCACCAGCATTTTGGTAATGGCTTGGTGCTGAGGCGAGTCCCGGCCTGAACTCCAGGTGGGCCTCCATCGTTTGTTCCCCTTGAGTGTGGTGCTTAACCTGCCTCGCTCCAGTAAGTACCCAGCTGTGCAAATGGCTAATGTGATTGTGAAGATATAAGCTCAGGATAATGGCATCTGCCAAGCAATCAAGTACAATGTTCTTCAGTGTCAGGCCATGATGAAAAGGGAGCACCGGGGAAATGGATGCTCGGATGAGAGTTGAGCCTTTGGGGGAAGGCGTGATGTGTTGTTAAATGGTCATAAAGGACAGAGGGCTGAGAGAGTGAGGAAACGATCTATGGGTTTAACCTGTTTAGGAGTAGAGATAGAAGGAAAGAACGGAACAAATAACAGTGATAAAAATGCAGGAAGTGAAAGTAGCACTGATTAAAAGCGTTATACTTCTCAGAAAATGTAAAGACACTTATAGACGGTTTGGGATAGCAATTCAACTTAGAGTAAAAAGGGGACCAAAAGGCCAAATAATAGTTCCTTTATGCAAAATAGCAAACCGAGGGTCACCTCAGTGTACTCGATGGCCTCTGCTGGGAAGATTGAGACACACAGAGAGGGTTAAGAGTTTACAGGGGTGTCGAATGATAGAAAATTATGTTTTGACAGTCAGGAGGTGGGAAGGCAAAGGGAATGCCGAGAATAGATGCACTTCCAATGGCATGAAATATTGAGGAGACGAGAGCAAAAACAAGAGGTGGTGGAGCAGCATGTGTCTGATGAGCCAACAAAAAGCGGAGAGAGGAGTTATTAGCAAGACTGGTGCAGGAAGGAGATGGATGGATGGATGGATGGATGGAGGAAAGTAGGGAGGGAGGGAGAAAGAGGTGGAGAGAGGTGGTAGGATAAAAGTGAGGAAAAATCTCCCTGTTCCCTTATGACTGACCAGAAATCAATAGTAGATCTTGTTGTGAAGTGTTTGTTCACTGAAGCTGTACCTTGGAAATGGGGTGATGCATGTCTTGGAACACCAAGCACCAAAAATGCCCACATACGCCATATGCAACAACATTTTTGTCAGGTCCAAGTATCGACAAATCCGACAGCACGCTGAGAGCTATGGTTATGTTATATAAAAAAAAAATAAATAAAAAAAAAGGCAGCACTGAGCCAGTCAGCACGACAGGAGTTGACATTATCCTCTATCTACTTCCGAAACATTCTTCTTCCTTTTTTTTTCTGTTCGGCCTCTTCTTATTGAACTTCAGAGGATTGGTTTTGTACGACAAAGCAAATGCACAAACAACAGCTGAGTCAATAGCCAGGCTCAAATCAGCAGTCTCAACTGACCAAGCTAGAGGATGTGGATCGATTGAGGAAGCAATTAAGTAAGGTTTTCAATGTATTCATAAAGAATTGTTTCTCCCCTCACCCTCTCTCCCACTTTCTCTCCATCTCTGTCCTTCCCCATTAATGTCTGTTGGTAAGTATGGGTAGCGTCCCGAAATCAGTTAATAATTGGCATCACCAGTAAATTTAGTTTCTCTTTCCATGTCACTTTGCTAACTTAATGCACATCCGGAATGGCAAGATTTCACCATGCATCTCATCACTTTGCTTTTCCACAGCCTTAATGAGAAGCTACGGAAAAAGAAGCACACTGGCAGAGAGGCCTGACTGGCAGAGTGAATCAGAGTCAAAAGGCAGTGTTAGTCAGTGCCATCACAGCCTCAGGGCCTGGCTGTATCCCCGTTGTACAGGGTCCATAATGCACAAGGAGAATGGTTATTATTAGCATAAAACGTTTCACAGTGTGCCATAATGATAGCTTGTACATGCACCTGGAATATTCAGATCATATCTGTGAGGCGGCGAACAGCTTGGTCCCGTTAGCCTTAAGCTTTTATTGAGATTTCACTCTGTGTTGTCAAACAATCATAATCCTTACATGCAGCCATCCACTCACCTGCACGTCCACCCCTCCATCCAAAAAACACAACCACACCAAACCTGCTGTGTCTTCACGTCGAGTGCTATTTTTTGCCTCCTCTGTAAATGTTAGGTCGAAAGTTCACTTTGAAATAATGGAGCATGTGACCTTTTTCTCTGCGAGCAGAAGATATTGCTCCCGAGGAATTGGAGCATTTTGGATGAGAGGGTGTGCGGGGGGGTGAGGGGGGAGGCAGCAAAGCCCTGAGGGAGAAGAAGAAATGTCACAGTCACTACCAGAGCAGGGCTTTGGCGTGGACATCAACCTTTCCCTGTGTGCGTTTTGGAAGGAAAAAAGCAGCCCCAGGATTATGGCTTCAAATTAGGGAACAGAAACAGCTACACAGGTTTTGAATGAGACGAGGGAGAGGACTGATCATAGGAGGTGATGACACAGCAGATTTGACATCCATCTAACTGGTAGCTAATGGTTTAATTATTTATATACTGTCAGCCACAGGACAAATGTAGTGTCATTGAGACTGGGCTGCTATAGGCAATTACTCATATCCATGCCAGTGCTGGAGACTGGGGTGTTCAGTAAGTGGTCTACATGCAACAGGTTATTTTGAGCTCAGCCTCTACTAATGCCTGCATTTATTATAGAGTAGTGTGACATCACCTTAGATTTTCTAAGTCAAATAATTAGTGTTTAATTACTAAATAATGAGTGACAGTCATTGTGTTGTTTCATATTGCAAAACCCTCAAATTCATTATCAGGTTACAAGTAAATGCTAAGAGTTTTTTGTGTAGGCTTTTTTACCCTGGTCTGAGAAAATTGTGTCACAGTGTAGTCTATCTTTATCCCTCTAAATCAGATCAATCATTGATTCAGTGATATCCCTGACAGGTGAAAAATGAAACCCAGTCGGACTGTTCAAAAGGGCTTTACTCCTGGCTGGCTCATATCCATGCAGCATCACAGCATTACAGGGCAGGAAGCATGAAAAAGCCTGTACTTGCAGCTCTGGGTTTCAATCATGAATCCAGCTGACACTTAGGTCACCCACGCCTTGGCATCGGACCAATCCCGGCTAGCGATGCGCGGGCAAGCCGTTGTGAGGTCACTGTGTCAGGCCTGACCATCTTGCACAACCCTCTTCCTGCGGGGCCAAAGGAGCTGAGTGACCTAATTAGCTGTTTGAATAATCGCCCCACCGCTTGGCATGTGGCTGATTTGGAAGTATGCGTGTGAGTATGTGTGTGTCTGCGTGTGCAAGAGCGGGAGTGACAGCAGGGACGGGTGGTCAATGGCCTGACTGAAATGAGACATTTTCAGGCCCTTTCAGTCACCGCTATGCGCCATGGGTCGATCTGCGGCACACGCTGCCAGAGAGTGCTAGTTGCCATGTAATGAGGTCTCATGCCTTTCGTTCTGCTCTTGATCACATGGCAAGATAGCTCTTCCAGATATTGACCCTATTGACAGCATTCCCCCTGCTGACAGCCACAATGCAATATCTGCCTCTATTTAAATCCCTTTTTACGAGCTTCTTCTCCAGCACCCTGGCTCATGCTTTTTATTGTGAACATCAGTATGAGCCACGGGGGGCTCAGCTGATGCCCAGAGAGCTGTTTCAGCAAGCCACACAGTCCAATCTGCTGTAAGCACTTGTACAAAGGCCAAGTGCAATGCCTCATAGGAGTATTGTTAGTCAGTGTTAGTCCAGTGAGGAGGCGTAATGAGCCAAGCAATCAGTGTTACTTGTTCATATCCCAGTGATACACAGCTGACGTAGTCTTATGCGGGGTTGCACAAGCCTTATAAAGGACTTTACATGAAGCTACATCTGCCGTAAAGATGAATAGAAGCCCAGATGCATTCTGAAGCAATGACGGCCATCTTGGAAGAAAATGTCCTCCCCTTTCCTCTGCTCTCTGATGAGCTGATAATCTACAAGGGCGCCACTCGTGCAGCGACGGTCATCACATTCTATTGTTCTGCTTTTTTTTTTTTTGTCTTTATCACGCTGCCAGATTGAGTTGCTAATGATGTGATGGGTTTGCGAATGTTAATTAATCTTTTGAAAAATGTCGATCAAACTGCGCAAGAGGGGGCCAAAGATGGAGAGGGAGAAAGGGAGAAAGTAAATGAAGGGGAACGTGTGGGATTAAAAGCCCTGGAGAGCTTCGAAGAGAAACTTGTTTTGCTACATTAATGGTGAACTTTGCGGAGAAAGAGCGAGTGAGAGAGGGGAAAAAAGTAATAGCGTTCTGTTGATTGAGGATGCCTCATTATTTGTGGCGATGTGAATCGCATCAAAGCAGCTTATTATGATGATCAGTGCTCGATAGTGGAGATGGAGGTGATCCACTCCTGGGCTAAGGGCACAGCCGTAGTGTGCTATTGATTTGGCTGTTAAGAGGTGCTTGTGTTACAAAGGGCATGCATCTCAGTCTTCCATTAAGATAATTATGCTCTCTATCGCCTTTTGCACACCTCTGTGGCCCATTGAATGAATAAAATTGCAGATAATTAAGTTGCTCTTTATGTGTTTTTTGCTGAGCTTAAGAAACTGAGCAAGTACATGCCTCACGCGAGGCTTGGCACGTGGTAATAGAGAAATAAATACTTGTTTAGGTGGAGTAAAAATAAGACTGACTTTATCAGAAAATCCAAAGACTTTTCCTGATTTTATAACCAGCCCCATAAAATTCTGAGGTGGCCCTTCAGATGTTGCAACTTTGTGAAAGTCACTCTTTGAACATATTTGGGTGTTTGAAGTTATTTTTAGACTGTTAAAAAGTCGCTCTACCATAGGAACGGTCTATGAATATTTGATGTAATAAAGTAGGCCTACATATCATAAACATACATGCATCCACTTCCAGATCACACACGGCCTTAACCCCAGACTTGACACGGTGCCTTCTGAACACACACTGCTTGTGGTCGGCCTCCACCCTGTCTTTGAGGCGCCAAGGGCTTTCTCGGAGGACCTGTTTTATAGAGAACCATTTGGTATTAGCATTTTCAAAAGGGCAATCGAGTCAGCGCGTCAGAAAACAGGGAAAGGTCACCAGGTTTCCTGCCGTTTAAAACCTCCACACTCTATCAAACCCATGCCTTGCTGCCACGGACCAGCTTATGCCAAATTGAGAGATTGCCCATTTTTCTCACCAGTGACATTAAGAGGGTCATTTAGCACTCCAGCTCCGAAAACCCTGATCGGTCTGAACAAGGCCCTTCCCCCTGAACCGCGGCAGACAGGAATCAGCAGAACGTGGTGCCGAGATCTCAGACCCCCAGACTGTAGGGCTTGGCTGTGACATGACTGGCACTGAACCTCTGGGGTAAAACCAGCACGCTGGGATGGGAAAGGGCTGAAAGCAGAGGAGGGTAGTTGCGGGGGGATTTCTCCATGAACGTCTGTCTGGCTTCCAGTGAAACTGGCGGTGCGTGCCTGCCGCGTGCTGTGTGGCAAAGCAAGCAAGGGCCCCCACAGAGGCTGGTTCCAGCGGTGGGGGAGATGTGCTTACACGGTTGAGTTGGCTAAGCCTGCAGATCCAGAGGGGACAGAGGGGGTGGCAGGGGGAGGAGAGGCAGAGCTCCAGGGACCAGCGTGGGCCTTGGCTGTGGATAAAAGTGCTGCCTCACAGGCTCTGATATCTCTGAGTACCCCAGGGTTGACCTTGGCAAGCCCGCGCTCACCGCCAACCAACCAATCTGCTGGTTATAGAGATGTAACGTTTTGGTTATAAGTATGTTACCCCATTACATTTGTGTCATCATAGATTTGTTCTAAAATGTGACATACACTATGTAAAAAAGCAACATCTACTTAGTTAAAATGAAGGCCGGGTGATATTGAGAGTAGATATCGTCTTGGCTTTTGGATATCATAACATTGTGACATGGCAGAAGTGTTGTCTTTCCCTGGTGGACTTATTAGATTGTTCCAGCTGTTGCCTCTTCCTGTTTGGTTGTCACATCCACATTACTAATGAGTGTTTAGCAAAAATCTCTTCTGTGTAAATATTTTTTGAGCGTGCCAATTTTAGTACCAAGTTTAAAGGTGCACTATTCAAACGTTGCCAAGAGTGAGTTGAAGCGAAGACTGTTCAGACTCCGCTAATAAAAAACATGACATAAGCACCGAATTTGGTGATTGAGTCTACATGGTTCACCAGCCCAACTTACTGACAAATTATGTGTTTATTCCACTTATTTTTTTTTTTTTTTTTTTTGACCCCAAAACAGTCCTCACCTCAGCTGACCCTTGGCAATTTAGCACCTTTAAACTTGTATATAGTTTTTGGAAATGAACACGCAATCCATATGTTTCCATAACTGGTTTTAAAACTAGAAACCTCTGCTCCTGTAGCACCGGAGAAGAGTGTCAGGTAAGTGTCTAAAATGGAAAATATAATTACACATGTAGTTTTATACATCCAACACAAACAAACATGTTTATCATTTTTAATGCTGGTGATATGATGCAGTCACTTTTCATTGTGTAATAACCTTTCCTCTCTCCACCTGGTATCTCTCAGCTGTTAGAAAGGTTTTGATATGGATGGCATGATCCAGACTAATGCAAAGCGTCATCTGTGGGGTTTGGCTAGATTTTATTTTCTTCAAATCAAATCTCTTGATTAGAATTAAGACTTGTGAGCAATGCGAATGAGTTTATTGACTCTCAGTCATGTCACTTTCATTTTCTCCTCCCTGCATCCCTCCCCAGTTCCTTATTGGATCTGTCAATTCATTGGCTCTGTCGCCGTAAATGTCGAATGAATGTGTGTTTCCACCTGCTCCTCTCATCGTAGGCACGTTATCATTGCCTGAACACCACTTTCTCTCTTATTGCCTCTTTTCTCTCTCTCCCCTTTCGTCTCTCATCGCCCGTCCTCATCCAGTCCTCTCTCTCCCTTCATTTTCTCTCCCCTTTTTTCCCTTTGTCCATTTTGCCTCAGCGGCATTTGGTGAGCAGGTAAATAAATCACTAAGCAGCTCTGGAGAAGATAACGAGGCAACGGGGGATACTCTGCGCTCTGCAGATGTGTACAGATGCTTCGCCTGGGGCCACATGGAAGAAGACCATGCCACTTGATATATGTACACCAGATATCTGCTACGCCCCTAGAAAAACACATGGACTCTAATCAGATACTCCAAATAAACACTGTTTAGAATGCATGAGGTGTAGTTTTCTCCTAGCCTGCCTGGATTAGATTGACTAACATTTGGAGGGCCAGAGAGAAGGTGCAGGAGAAGGAATTGATAGAGATTTGCCCAAATTCAACCTTGCTTTCACGCTCTCTGAATTTCCCGCTTTCACAAAATTATTCATTGTCTCCCAACAGGGGTCCAGCAGTCCAGGATGGAGGTTAAGAGACGGTGAAAAGAGACCCAGGGTGAAAAATTTTACTCTTTGCAATTTTACATGATACAGAGACACTCACCCACACGAAAAAGCCCAATTACATTTAACGAAAAGAGAAGAGACAAAATTGTGACATTAGGGTAATGAAGGGAAAACTGCACTAATGAGAAAGAGAGACACAGAAACAGAGAGAGGCACAGACAGAGAGAGAGAGAGAGAGTTTACATCCATGCCGGTTTGGAGACAGACAAAGGGGCATAGTTCAAGAACAGTGAAAGATTCAGTAAAAGGACTTTTAACATGCAATTAAATCCCCACTTTAGAAAATGATTATTCTAGCCCGTGGAGAAAAAAAGCTAGCTTTTTCTCATTTGGTGAAAAAAAAAACAGGAGATCAGGGAGAAGAGGAGGGGAGTAAGGAGGGGGCTAAAGGCTGCCATTGGAGAGATATCCTTTTACCAAGTGACACTAATAAGCAACACAACGAACTGAGGAACACAGGGACAAATAGATCGATCGTCCAACCGCCAGCGCACTGTTGGGTGAAGAAAAGATAAATGACTGAGGAAATATTATCACAGCACATTATACAACACACAATTTGCCATGATTGCATTATACTGTTTATAATTAATGTTGGGGTGGGTCTGCAATGAAAAGAACGTAATTATTGCAGAAAAGTCGCCTCCGTGTATGTGTGTGTGTGTATGTGTGTGTGTGTGTGTGTGTACGTACATGTGCACTGTATGCATGTGATTTTGGGAATGCATAAGCGTGCGCATATGTGCACGAGCTTGTGTGTGTGAGTTTGTGTGCAGAAGTGTGTGGCTGTGAGTACGTAGAAGTTTATGACATTGAAGAGTTTTCTTCCTGCTGATTAGGCAGGTGAAGTGCTACAGTATATTAGGATTTGCTCAGTTAAATGCTTCATGGCATCTAGACAATGGCTTATTTATTAACACTTCTGCCAACCACTGGCAAAGCAAATGGAAGCTCAATTAAGGCGAATAAATTAGGATTAACGCAGAAATGCAGCGCATTTTCATTTTAATTAAATGTGTTTATTATTTATTTTCCCCAAACGTAGCGGGGGGGAATTAGGGGGAATGAGACGCCTCACTGCTTCCTTATACCATGATGACACACATACTGAGACAGAGGGAGGAGAGGAGAAGTTAGCCAGGTGGAGGTATGGAACCGAAATGGCTACCAGATGATATAGATTGCACAGAGGCAGACACTATGTCAAAGTGATTTAGTTGTCATTAACACTGATAGAAATCCACTGAAAATCCTTATCACGCAGTCTAACTGAATGCATTTATGAACCCTGCAATGCGACAGAAGACAGAGTCAAAACAGCCACTCCATTTCATTCTTTTAAAGTTACGCTTGGCGAGGCTTTATGAGCCCCTACACAAATCACATTAGATGAGTTGCCACCAAGTCATTTCTCATATATTACTGCACCCCCACCATATCGCAAGACAGCAAGAAGGCAAGAAATACGGGGAAGGCCCCACACAGAGCGCCGCGTCGCTAAATGGCACTGAGACAGCAGAAGGGTGACACACATCGTGTCATCGATGTCATGGCAGAGCGTCCCGCTGTCTTGTACTGTATAATCTAACCAGCCTGGGTGTCAGACAGGCTTTTTCCTGCCACGCCAATGTGGCTCCTTGGAATGAGAGATGCAATGACAGAGAAAATAGGGACGAGAGAGACAAAATTAAGGCAGATGCACGAGCAGACATACATACACAGACATACACATACAGACATAACCCCACATTTACAATTATACCCCTCACACACCAGATTAGTGGCCCAGGAAAAATGGGTGCAAAGCATTTTATGGCCTTTTTTTCCCCTTATGCCTGTGTATAAGTGGTCAAATGTTGACAAAGCACCATCACACTAAGATATTTCCACAGCACCTACAATAGAATTGGAGAGCAGAAGATTTGCCAGTTATCTAAAACATCAAAGGTGGCAGCAGGTTTTGATGTCACTCGCTCAGAATCAAAGAGCAATGGTTTCTCTCTAGACTTTACACCGGTGTTCAACAATCTCACACAGAGAAAAAACATCACAAAAGCATCAGAGACGGTAATTTCTCCATATACAAATAGACCATAATGCAGTCCAGCCACAAGACACGTTATGTCTTGACTGATGCTTGCTTTTGCTCCACTGGAAAAACTCTCCCTCTCTTGCTGTTACTAAGCTGTCACTATCAGTGTCTCTACAGCTCTGTCGACCTTCACTTAAAACCCAAAGCTGAATGCAGCACGTTCAGGCCTGCTCTTTGTTGTCGAAAGTAATTTTGGTCTAATGTAGGAAATCACTCAAATGGAAGTAGACAAGGCAGGTCGAGGGAAAGTAGGTACAACAAAAAGGTAATAAGGTAACACCTCATGACGAAATAACCAGAGTGCACTAAGCATAACCCATGTCACTCACAATCTGGAGCCCCGTACCGTCTGGGGTGTTCAACACAGAATACACATCTGTTTTTGATGAAAATTTTAAAGGAGAGTCTTGTTTTATACTGTATTTCTATTATCCCATGGCTAGACAGAATTTTAATTGGATTTAATTAGGGAAAAATCAAGGAGTGTTAGCTGTCAGGTTTTAACATTAACCCCTAAAACTAAGTCAGCAGATGCTTGTTTGCTTGACTTAGTGGTCTGAGGCAATTTTAAACAAACATACATGGGGAAATCCAGCATATAAGAGAGACAGCACACTTCTCTCTCCCCCTAAACTCCATTGTAGTTGCAGCTCTCTGCACCGCTTCTGCTGAATTTATCAAAGAAAAAACAGAATTACAGCCGTAAACAACAAAAGAACATCAATTTTCTTTTACAGTGACAATCCATAGGCCATTCTCATGCACGAGGCTCGGTGTGCATCGCCTTCTCCATTCACTGGACCTGGATCCCGTAGTATTTTGGAGATGAAACAGGTATTAGAGTGAGACAGACAGGCAGCAGAAAAAAAAAAGTTATCCAGATCCTCTGTGTTGTAGACTCCCAGGCAGCACAGGCAGCAGAGCAGAGTGACATTGTGCTGCAGTGACCTGAGCACAACCAATCTCTACTCCTGAAGAAAATGTGTCAATCACAGCAACAGTCACAAATAGGCCAGGATCTGCAATGGCTGGACTTCGTAAATCCATCTCAGCAAGCTGGTCATGTTTTCTAAGTTTTTGTCAGATGCACACCCAGAGAATTTCATTATCGCACACGAAAATACAAGGAATAAAATACACTGAAACTGCCAGGATAAAAGTATGGATCCATGTTGTGTAATATTCGCGGAAACCTCATGATGTGTGTGTGTGTGTGTTTTTTTTTAAATGCATCTTTAATACATGGCTTATAATCATCTGGAGAAAAAAAAAGTACAAAATTGTATCTTTTACATTACTGGCATGTGGAGTGACAAACCATATCAAACCAAATAAAACCAAACCAAACATTATTTATTCGGCCTATTTAATACAATCAAAATTTAATGCAATGTGCTTAGCAGTTTAACAAAACAGAACATCAGAAAAAAGTCAACAACAATTTGAATGATGGTGCATAAGCACAGTAATGATGGCTTAATACTCTTGGAAATGAACATCAGAAAAAAACATCAAAGAAATAGATTAACAACAGAGAATTTAAAAAGCAATAATGAAATGAGAGGGGAAAAAATTAAAAAGCAGGGGAAATCTAGGCTAAATTAAAAGAAATAAAGCACTAATGCAATGAGGTAAAATGAAATAAACACCGACAAATGAAGACAGCCACTAACGTTCCAGCGTAATGTTGTCAGAGAAGAATTTGTAGAGTATCAACCTGGAGTGCTTTGCTTGGAGTTAGTGAAGATAGGCTGATCATAACATAATTGCATAAAAACATAACCCTTTGTTGTGCTTTAGCTCCCCTCCACGCCTGAACCCTGTAGGTGTAAATCTGTAGCATGAACAGCTCTTTGCCTCGAGTGGTATAAATACACCTATACGTCCATTGTCTTCTTGGATGGATACAAGCATGAATCAGCTCTCCATTAGACTTTCACGAGGGACCGGAGAGACAACCCACAGCTTTTATCTCCTTTACATTACCTCTCTGGTCGCAAAGGTAGAAGGGTGCTTTGAAAACAATGATCTATGGCACATACCCACACACCTGCATTATCATAAAGAAGAGCCCTACAGTTACTTATCACAGGAGAGGAGCGGTTTCGAGCCCCAAGCCAGACAAAGACAGAAGCTCTGCGGTATTGTAAACACCTAGATTGAGAAGCTGCTTGAATGGAGCCCATTTGAGTATTGTTGTAAATTAGGTATTAATTCTGTGCAATGAGACTTGCATGGCAATTCGCGTTGACGGAGGCTGCAGCGAAATTAGCAAAATAATGAGATTTGGAGAAAGGGGATGAGAGAGAGGGCATGCAAGGGAAGGGATATATGAAGGTGAAAACGGGAGGAGAAAGAAAGAAAGAAAAGGAAAGAAAGAGGAAGAAAGAAGGTGATGTCATTCTTTGAGGAGATAGGAAGATAGGTACGGAGATTTGAAGCGGTAAAGGCAGTGAGAGAAAGGGCAGACTGGGAGTCATAAAGTGCATTTATAAACATGTCACTATAGTAACCAACTGGTAATTTTGTTAGTGGGAGCCAGGAGGAGGAGGAGGGGACAAACTGGGCCACCGTTTACCAGCATCACGAGAATCAGGCTTGTTATTATAGTGGGGAGAGAGGGAGAGAGGGACTGACTCCGGGGTTGTTTTAACGAAAAGAAAAAACAGAGGAAAAGCTCTGAATTGTAGATGTTGGCTTTGCTTCTTCTTCAAACATGAGGGGGAAAAAAACAGGCCGTCTTCCCCTGGGCTCCATAATTCTGTGATTGGCCTGTAGTTTTATCCTGCTGGGGGAGTCATTCCATCCTTCCTTTTACTGCGAGCAGTTTCCAGGGCGCTCTACCCTTGCTGTGTAAAATCACAAGCACTTACAGCCCACCTTTACTACAGTAGGTGGGTGATAATGTTGGCGGAGTAAAGACAAAAAGGGCGAGATTGAACACAGAACATAGAGGTCATTTTTCCTGTATCTGTACGTGCTGCACATACTGTACAGAACTGCAGCACCTTCCTACCATGTGCAATTACTCTCTAGAAGTGTGATTGCACATAGTGATCAGGTGATGTGGTATGTGTGTGTGTGTGTGTGTGCGTGTGTGTGCATTTGTTTGTGTGTCCTTTGCTGCTGTTGTTCTTTCACCGTTGAGTCATGAGGGAGCCACAATTTTTTCTGATGTGCTATAACAAACAGCCATTCCTTCTTATCTCTCTTTTTCTTCCTCCTTCCCTTGCCTCTATATCTTTCTTTTTGACATACACACACATACACACACCCACACACACACACACACAGGAGACACTAATGACAGAGATCATACAATATGCCATCAAGGAATGAGTGGCTCTGATCAGCCTAAACACTCGCACACCCACTGGTATATCTCAATAATGTGTCTGCATAAAATCTATATATGTCACACTTGACGTGCACACAGAGGGGTATTAAACCTGGAGTCTGTGAGATCCTGTTTTCATCAAGTAGTCAACCAAGACTCTCAGAAGACAAGAGGAAATTTCTAATCTACATTCAAATTTATGACAGTTTCCATTAACGAAGAAGAGCATTTGAGCCAAGGGACGAGGCGCTGTTCCTGTGCTTTCCATCTGTCCTCGCAAAGCTGGAGTAAAGACAATCCGGGTAAAGCTCTCCGCCCCTCTTCCCTCCACCTCCACCTCCGGCTCCTCCGCTCCTTCGCTCCCTCTGTCTCTGCTGACAGGACTGCAGATAAGACGGCGGTGAACAACAACAGGACCGTGGTCTCTTGCAGCCCGTGGTGTCACCCGAGACCAAGGGGGAGCCCTCCCAGGGACTAACCAGGGAGCAGATAAATAACTGTGCATGGTTGACTCCTAAGACACCGTGCAGACTGGAGAATTAATCACAGGCCGGGGCAGCCCCTCTTCCGCCCCTGCAGACCAGCTGAGGCCTGCTTACCCCAGCCGCTCCCTCACAGCGCTGCTCCTGTGCACACGGCACACGCATCCATTCACGGGGATGCACAGGGACGCACAGAGGGACACACAACTGCACACGCAAACACGTGCAATGACACAGGCGGAGACAAATCGAATGCACATAGAAGCGTACACCCGGTGTTACACACACACACACACACACATATGGTAACAGTAGGCGCAGCGGCATTAGTCTCGCCGCACGACCGTCCTTGTGAGTGATGGCAGCAGCGCAGGGTCTCAGGTGAGAATTATCTCGCCACTTTACAAACTCCATGGAGCTGTAATGTGACACCGGCATGGCTAATAACATACAATCCTCTCCCCCTCCCCCCTGTCCAGTGTTCCACATCTCTCTCTCTCTCTCTCTCACTTCCCCACATTTGCTCGCTCACTCGTTTCATTGCCTCCCCTCGCTCTCTTCTTTCTTGCTTACTTTTGCTTTTGCTCCCTCCCTCACTTCCTGTTTTCTCTCGCTCTCTTTCTCTGTCTCCTCTGTGATTTATGTGATACATACAGCACAGGAAACATACTGTATTCCACGAGGACTCCTTCAGGCTATATGCAGAGGAGTGAATGCCAAATCCGTATCACACAGCATGCTTATAGATATACCGTGCTTAAGCTGAACAGGGCGCTGCACACACACTGTCACAGAGAAATATATGGAGAACATACCTGCAACAAAATTCTAGACATTTGCGCTGTAAATGTCTTCGTAGCGAGCATACATTATGCACGGGAAGGTGAAATACAAAACATGAGGAATTTAATAATGTATTGTGTTAAATCAGAGGAGTGTGTGGTGTAACAAACCCAAATACCATCACAGTGTATCAGTAATGCAGTCTCTCAAGACCTATGAAGACTGACACAATATTGGTTTGTGTTAAGGCCACCTACTGTATGTATTCATTTGTTATTTATCTTTGCATAAAAATACAATAACTCGGTGATTAATAGTACCGCTGCTTCTCAATATCTGGGCCGCTGTCTGAGAATCAGATTACATTA
Organism: Myripristis murdjan; assembly: GCF_902150065.1. Lineage (NCBI taxonomy): Eukaryota > Metazoa > Chordata > Actinopteri > Holocentriformes > Holocentridae > Myripristis > Myripristis murdjan. The sequence continues at coordinate 13,713,400 of NC_043990.1, forward strand.
TGCAAATTCGTAACGCTTTATCAGCAAGACAGTGTGTAAAGCAGTGGAGCTGAAAGTGGGAAACTCAGGCAAAGACAAGGAGGTGAAAGAGCTATTAGGGACAAAAACTAAATTTCATCGCCGACGACAGAGAAATCTTGTCCATTTTAGCATTGATAAACAAGCGCAGGGTGAGAGGCAGCTAGTAGGTGTGGGTCTCTTTGCTGAGCCCAGACCTGAGCGGTGCTACACTGAGACAATGCTGGGTCCCGTTCACTTGGCCCCTGTACAGAGGCCCAGCTGCCAGGGTTTGCCTATCTGTCCAGGAGGGCCCAGTCCTATCACTGGTGCGTTTGGGCTAATCCAGCTAATCCTGCCTCTCCCTGTGGGCGCCTCATGTCTCTTGGCTCCCCTCCTTTGATCCGGAGCTGCAGAAAAAAGCCTCCCGTCTTGTCCACGGCTATAGGAGGGGGGCTCTTTTGCACTACTTCTGCCGCTATTCTCCACACGCACATCCGAAGGGAGGCGGAGGAAGCTTGGCAGTGCAGCTTCCCTCTTTCTCTTTTCCAAAAATATCCCTTTTCCCTAATCCGGCTGGAGATGATGGGAACGGAGCAGGTTGTCTTCCAAGGTAGAATATTGGATTCTGCTAGTCGCCCGTTCCCATTCTGCAGGGATCGAGCTGATGAGTAATCGTGAGCTAAACAGAGAGGAAATTCCCCAATACTCACCAGCACTGACTGACAATGCACTACTGCACAGATAATGATTAACAATAAGGGCGGAAACAATAACACTAATGCAGTGATACTATACAATTAACTGTACACCACCCACATGTTTCCACTGTCTTTTGTTTTTTTGTTTTTTTGTTTTTTGTTTTTTATCCACTGCAAAAGCTAATTGTTGAAGACGAAATGCTGAGGCAACTGAAAGCCGATTGGAGACACTCTTGACTCAACAAAGAAAAATATGTTTTATGAATAAACTAACACCACAGAAATGTCATGTCAAATGCTGGAATAATTGCTTGTTTGTGTTACACTGTGCATATTTGGTTTCACCCGCTTTTTTCCAGATCAATGCTTACAAATATAGATCAGGCAGGCTAACATTTGCAGTCCATTTTGACAGATGAATATAATGAGGATTATTCTGTCATCATTCAAGGATCAAAGTGCAAAATTGAATTTGATTCAGACCTTGACGACAGTAAATATAATCAATGGCCATTTTGTTTTCAAATGGCATCATGTGGCATTTTCTTTGAGCATATATTATGGCTGTCATCATGTTTGTTTTTGGTCCATGCATGTGCGCAAGTGTGTGTGTGTGTGTGTGTGTGTGTGTGTGTGTGTATGTGTGGATGTATGTATGTGCATGTGGGTGTGTTTACACTTGTGGATGCATGTAGATGTATGTGTATGTATTTGTGTGTGTTTGTGTGTGCATAGGTACCTTTGCCTGTTTGCTTGTGTGCATGTGTGTTTCTATATGTGTGTGAGCGATCCTGGGTTTTGCATGAGATGTCATTCAAATAGCGCACTGTGAGTGCTGTGAGGCTGCGATAAGCGTAAAGATCTGATTTCACTTCTCAGTATGCCTACCGCTTTGGCTAATTTTCATAATTAATTAAAAAGCCAGTAAACATTACATCACGCGGCTGATAAGCTCCCCTGTTGTTCTCCTTGTTCCCCATTAACTATGAATTATCAGAGCACAATGCATTTTCCTCTGTACTTCCCCATAAAACGTCAATGGAGTGATCCTTTGGAGTTGATGTTTGGCCTTACAGTGAACTGTTCGCTCACTGCCCCTGTCATCCTGTCAATCAATGTGATGCGACTGGTGTGGCTTAAAAAAAAAAAAAAAAGAAAAGAAAAGAAAAGAAAAGAAAAACTGTCTGGCAACAAGAAATACTCACCAGCCACATTATGCAAATAGACCCGTTTAGTTTGACATCGCCAACTTAATGTTCCTTAACATTATCTTGTAAAGCCTTAAAACTTGATATTCCCTCAAGATTGAAAAAAAAAAAATCTATATTCATGAATCATGTTGTGTTCTCGGCTGCTTTCACATCTTTTCAGTAATGAGCAGGAGGAGGAGGCTCCCGCCCAGCTACACCCTGTACGTTTATTGCAGTCTGCAGATGGAGGGAGGAGGAGGAGTTGATTTTTTTTTAAGTTATTTTGATTTTAATTAACCTTCTTTTATCCAAATTACTCCCACTGTGATGAAGGATCTCATTTACGGGCCAAGACAGCAGCGCGATCTTCATTAAGTTACTGACAAACCAATAAAAATATAGATGAAACTATTCGGAATAAGTGACAAACAATATAAGAAATGCGGGGAGGAAGAGCAAGTGGGACAGAGGGAGAAGGACAGGGAAAGAGAGATGTGAGAGGGAGAGGGAGAGGGAGAGGAGGAGAACGGCCTCAGAATGATGTGCTAGCAGCTGCCTGCTGTGAACAGGCCCTCTCAGCATCCAGGTCCTCATTGGTTTGGATGACTCTGAGTGGCGCCCCGGGCCCTTCACTCTTCTCCTCCTCCATCCTCCATCTCCGTCTTCTCCCTATTAGTCTTTCACTCTGATTCCCTCTCTTTTCTGCTCCTTCCTTCCACTTGTCTCTCTTCTCTTTCACTGTTCTCTCCAGCTTCCTCTTCTGGGTCTTTTCTCTTCTTCTTCGCACAACACTCGTGCAAACCCCTCCTCCTCGCTCCCGCCTCCCCCACCCACCCACTCTCCATTCTTTGGGCATCCACTTCAAATCTTCCATCTCCCTTTCCTCCTCTCCCTGTATATCTGTGGGTGTGTCATTGCACTGGATACTAATCCAGATTGCCCTATGGCTCGCCAGTCCCAGATGTATCATACATGAGCAAAGCTTCGGATTCAGTCAGGAAACTCTTAAATCAAAGCCTTTTAAATAACATGTCAGCTTACCTGGACAGGTTGTTTCTCCTGAAGCCCCACCACTGCTTCTGTGGTGTTGCCAGGAGGCTCTTACTCTAACACCTTGAACTCATCTTTTCCCTTAAATTTCCCCTTAAGTAGCTTCAAAAAAAAAAAAAAAGTTTTTTCTCATATTGTATGAAATTGATAAGCTGTATCTGCCTGGTTGTAATGCTTCACTGAGGCGGCATCACACTTATTTTGGGCGAAATATTCAAACCCAAGATACCATTGTTTTATGGCTGCAGCATTACATCAAACAGAGAATATCTAGATGTCTTGTGCATCATTTTTATACACGTTTCGCTGTAATTCAGCACGACATACTGTATTTGGTATCTTTGGAAACCTTGGGATCTCCATTGGAATGTAAAATAAAGCTCTTTGGGTTTGAACAAAGCAGCATACATTTGCAATGAAGAGCCCACAAGTGGAATCGGCGGAGCTGAAGAGGTTTTAGCCCACCTCCCCTCAAGCTTCACCGGCTTAAGTCTGTTTTTATGTTCTATAGAGAGACTCAAATGAATGGGCAGCAGCTAACAGAAAAGTAGATTAGTCCATCAAAGTCAAACTTACAGTCGTGTGATACATTTAAAAAAAAAAATCCATTTTCTATAGGTGACTTTTTTGGCAACACTTTCCGTCACTGTCACTGCCACCCCCCTCCTTCCCTCCTCACCACAACTCTGCCTGTCACCATCAGTCGCCCTGACCAGCTGCAATGTTTGCTCTGGGCTTTCAGCGAGCGAGCAGGTCTCCTGTTGTACGCCCATCTGCACGCTGCCCCGTGTGTGGAGTGTCGCTGTCAGGATTAGGGCCTCATAATGAAGAGCACAGGGAGAGCCACAGACCTGAGGTTGGGCTGGAACAGCACTCTGATGGATTAACACAGCACATAAGTGTTTGGTTGCACTGCAGTGCGTGATTTGACAATCTCATTCCCAGGGAAATACTCTCTGCGGGTCACTGTGAAGCTCGCAATGAGCCCACTAAGCCTGAGTGAGATTGGCACATCAGGTAAACAAATCAGTGTCATTGGAACGAGCTGGAAATGTGAAGTGTGTGTGTTCACATGGGGTCTTTGATATTCTTCAATACAAACAGGGGTTTTAACAAAGTTGTCTCAAAGCTAGGCAGAATGATATATGATATAATGTGTCATCTATTGTTTATGTGCCATATGCTTGTAGCAGTGTTTCATCCATTACCGGTAATCCCTAAAGAGAAAAAGATTAGGGAAATAAAATGTGCCATTTCCCTTAAGAACTCCCGCACACATACCTGGAGGCGAAGAAAAAGATGGCATGGAGCACAGAGAGACTCCTGAGCCTCAAAAATCAGGTGCAACCCTAATAAATATGAAGTCACACGGCACGGAATAACTGTCCACTTTAATTGCACATTTTCCCTCAGTAATTGGTGGAATAATTAAGACTCAGAGGAGTCACTGAAACCATCTGTGCAGGTAAAGAGAGGATGTCCAAGAGGGGCGATACAAGAGGAGAGAGCAAGAAAGAGAAACAGAGAACAGCACGAGAGAGAGGAAGAGCAAAAGAGAGCAAGAAAGACACAGACAGACATGGAGAGCGAGAGAAATAGAGGATGTAATGTGTGAGAGGGAAACAAGAGATCGAGGGAGTAAAAAAAGAGCGAGAGAGAGAGACAACAAGGGAGTGAGCGAGTGGAAGCAAAAGAGCAAGAAAGAGACAGAGAGGAGGGAGGAGTGGAAGAGATGAACTCATTAGTTTTACAGTGTTTATTGCTGTGGAGGAAGTGTTCTGCCAAATTCAGGTTCTGACAAACAGATTCACCCAGGATACCAAGACTCACTAGCAGTTGAGCAAAGTTTCCCTGTGTGTGTGTGTGTGTGTGTGTGTGTGTGGGTGTGTATTAATGCTTCAATGTACAGCATGTGTGTCTGCACGTGTATAAGTATGTGTATGCCCATTTATATGTGTGCGTATGTGTGTGTGCAGTTGCTTATCTGTGTGTCAGTGTGATAATTCAATTTAGAGGACAAACACAGGGACACAGCAGACAGCAAGAGAGCACAAACAGAGATATGAAGAAAATAAAGGAAGAGAAAAAGACACTACCATTACTCTTCTGACATTTTTTCCCCCCCTCTGTGTAAACATTTATTCGTGGTTTTACATAGATACACACAGGCCATCCGGGTACTTGCATGTTACAGTCAGAAGCCACCAGTTCCTTTGTGTGCGTAGCTTTACAAACCCTGTTAGCCGAGGCATCTAAATATGTGACCGAAGACACGCCTGACATCACGACCGGCTGCCAAAACACAAAATGGATGTTTAGATTTGGTTTAGAGTTGTCTCCACGCTGAATTTTTTTTTACTTTCTAATTTTGTTCCCTCCGTCTCTATGGATCTACATACTGCATAGTGAAATGAGCGTGATGTATGCAAGTGCAAACAAGCGCTCTGTGCATGAAAAGTCAGAAATATTTCCCCATCGTAAATGGATTACATGGAGTGGACTTATTGTTCCATGTTTGATGGCAGTGACAAGTTTTTTGTTTGGGTTTTTTTTTTTTTTTTTTTTGCTACCCAGATAAAATCAGATAGAAAGAGAGGCAGTAATGTTTACTTTCTTTACCCACTGTCAGACACATTTGTTGGTGTTAAAGCCAGAGTTTTAGTTGCTTAAACCTCAATCCAACCATAACCTTAAGCAGGTTGTTTTAGTTGCCCCGACCTAAAGTTGTTTTGTGCAAATTTAAGATATAAACCCACTACAGCCACTCAGATTTCCATGTGGCTTGAGTGCTAATGCGACCGCCCCGTATGACTGATTATTGTGTCCCATGGTCACTTAAGCAAATATTAGACCTGTTTTTCACAACCCACAGATCTTCTGAACATTTTGAATTACTTGGTATTTGTAGTTGAAAGTGTTATTGTTGCCTGAGCCAAAATCATAGTATTGTGATTAAATAATAAAATAATAATAATAATAATAATAATAATAATTGGGGTAAAATGGTGTTTTGAGGCTCATTTGAGGATGTGTCATTGTAAAAAAAAATTGCAATTAACTGATTTTCTACTCATTTTAATAAGGGGCTTTCAAGTCTCACCAAAAACAATCTCAGTACCTATTGACTATGTTCTGACAATGATTTAGCTTCTGTGTTAGACTCTCTTTTTGGGAGTCCAGCGTTCCTCCACACAATACACAAACATCAATATTTTTTGTAGCTGTTTTAGGTCTAGACAACATTTCTGCCAGTGTGTTCCACCTTTCACTCCCCACATGGACTGTTTACCTTCATAAAACCACTCAGACTGCAACAGAAACACAAACCAGAACACGTCCGATACCAAATCTGTTTATAGAGATTACACCAAAGATATTCAGAATTGAGAGTAATTACACTGTCAGAATTTAATAAACCCATATTACATAGTACCCTTTATGTTAATTTGCCAATCTCTCACAATTAAATCAGTCTTTTAATCCACAATCTATGGTGAAATAGCAGTTTTCAAAGTGGGGTCTGGGGACCCCCAGAGGTCCTTGAGAGGCTTTCGAGGGGGTCTTCGGCACTCTCCCCACTTTGAATCTATTTGTCAGTGTTAAAGAATGACACCTAAACAATTTAACTGTCAACACAAGCCAAATTATCTTTTCAAATCAGTGTCCCCAGGGCAAAATCACTGCAAATGGGGGTTTTGCGGCTTAATGAATGTCATCTTGGAGGTCTAGAACATGAAAATGTTTGAAAACCCCTGACCTTACAGACAAGATTAGAACAGCATGAGCTGAAAGACACACAAACACACAGCACACACACACACACACACACACACACACACACAAAACACAGAGAGAGACCAGGGAGACGGGGAAGGGGGATGAAGGTGGACAGGACGGTGAAGCCGGCAGGTCAGGAGGTGAAGCAAGCAGAAGCTCAGCACATGCTATGACATAATTTGCATTTCAGTGTTCGCTCTCTCCTCCCAAAATTTTTTTTTTATTAGTTTATGTTGCACGACATGCCGTCTCTCTCTATTTTGTCCACGTCTTTCTCTCTTTATCCTCTTCCCGATCCTGTTTGCAGGGTGTAGCAGAGAAGGCATTAACCCATAATAAAGGCAGGAAGATGGAATCAACAGGGGAGGAAACACATTATAAAGGGATGGGTGGAGAGGTAGTCAACAGGCCTCAGCTCCCACAACATCAAGGAGGTCCCTGGAGGAAAAGAAGAGGAAGGGAGCCAGGTCCGTGGAGGCCCGCAGGGAGGGCCAGAATACATTACTGTCATTGTCGGCACAGTTCCCTCGACTCACAGCGCTGGAAACTAGTGTTGAGAGAGAGGAGAACGCAACCGGTTCTACAGAACTACAAAGTGCTCTAACTGTCAGCGGGGTGTGAAGGATGTGGGGGATGGGCTGCGGAGCTAGGTGTGTGTGTGTGTGTGTGTGTGTGTGTGGACGAGTGGTGGTGGCGGTGGTGGTGGTGGGGGGCATTACTAATTGCGCACAGAGAGGCTAGCTGTAATTAATCAATTACAATAACAAATGTGATCACAGTGATATATGAATGGCTGAATATTTTAATAGCTCTCATTCTAAGTCCATTTAAGAGTGCCTGCCAAATTCCTAAGCATAAGTGGAAGTCCAAAAATACTGGTGCCAAATCGTGCCGCAATGTGATGTAGGGAGTCTTGTTAAACCACGTTCCCTTGACAGCACACCTTCCTGCTGAAGTGCCCTTGAGCAACATTTTCTGTAGCTGAGCCCGCACTTTGATTGTGAAACATCCCATTAGCATTTAGTTAAGTAGAGGGGTCCACTTTACAGTATGCAAGTGCAATAAAATGACATGTTAGCGCACTATATCGTTATATTGTGCTGTCTGCATATTAATCAACCTCATGCATCACGACTAATGAAGCTCCTGGTTCCCCAACAAACATTTTATGAGAGAGCGCACTCATAATTGTTAATTCCTTCTGCAGGTATTTGAGACAAGATATATATAATTTCATTATAAAGTCATTTTCAATATAAATGGATGAAAGAGATGAGGCTACTGAAGCTCTCGCATGTCCCTCCGCAGCTATTATTAACACAAGAAAAATGAATATAGAACTTGAGATGAATGAGATTAGTGTCTCAACGCTGCTCTTTTCAAATATTAGCCAGATCCGACAGTCCCTGCCCTCTCCAGGTCATTAAAATGCCCATTGAGGGCATCTATCTCTTTTCATAATTACGTACTGCCTGGGAAGATCTTCCTTTTATTTAACAATTACAATTACAAGTCTCTAAGACTCTCTAAGCGCAAAGATATATTTTCTTATTCCTATGCCAGTCCTATTTGGCCCAGATTTCTGCTGCTCCTCTCAGATCTGAAAGGCTGCGACGACAGAGGGGGGCTGTGAAGTCTTTAAAGCAACTCTGAATCTCAGAATGTTTAAAGGAGCAGGGAGCACCAGCAGAAAGTGTGAACGGAGAGATGGATAAAGTAAAGGAGGAATGCACAAAGAAGAAGAAAAAGGCTCGGAGGGAGGGAGGGAGGGAGAGAGAGAGGGAGCTGCAGAGATGTAGAGATACAGAGACACAGATACAAAGTGTGTTCACGCGAGGTGCAGAGAGGGAGGGCGGACAGTTCTACCCAGTCAGAGCAGGGTGCAGTGACCGTGAAAGTGCTTAAATAAACACTGCAAGAGAGCAGGAGGGGTGGAGGGAGGGAAGGAGGGAGGGAGGGGAAGAAAATGAACGAGTGGGCTGCTCCGAGAGAAAGAGCAAGCAAAGAAAGGAAAAACAAGAGAGAGGATGCAGGCTATTTTTTTAGGTAAGGGGGGGCAGAGGGGTGAGAAAGAGAGAGGCATCAAGAGATACATGCGGGAGAAAAGAAAGTGAGGGAGACGGTGTGTCGCTGAAGAGAGAGATAAAGTGCCAGATAACGAGGCTGACCGTAGCATCTGACTTGGAGAAGGAACGCTTAAAAAGAGGAGGAGGCAATGAAGGTGACATGCAGTTGGTAAAAAAGATACTGAGTGACTAAGGAGCGGCTGGTGGATCGATGGAAACAGCGCCCGTGTCTGCTGGAGGGGAAAAATGCCTCAGGGAGCACGACAGCCTTAACTCACATAACACCGCTGTGGCAGAAAAAACCTTGTACCTCCAATTTTTGGCAATTTTCATATTTTCACCTCAGCTGAAGTTGGCACAGCCCCATACGTGAAGAGCAAGAGCCATGACTCGAGGGGCCATGAAACCCATTCAAAGCCAACTGTAAATGTTCAAAGACAAGCACCATAGTCAAGTAGCCTTTTTCAAGATTTGAGCTCCTGACCCCTTTTCTAATGTTGTGAATGCTCTTGCTGGTGAAGAGCTTCCAGTGCAGAGATGGATATTTATTTCCCAAATGCAGCTTTTCCCCATGTGTATTTGCTATTTATACTGCACCTGGGTTGTTGATACTAATTCAAGTTGTGTGAAGAAATCAGTGACATCCTCTTGCATTCGAGCAGTCGTTTAATATAGCACTACGTTTAGGGGTATTTCAAATGTCGGTAACACTTTACAATAAAAGTACAACAATTAACGATGGTTAATGCCGTAATAAACATTAAGTAACAGGTAATAAACATCAAGTAACAGTTAACTTACCATTAACTAATGTGTCTAAGAATCATGTACTAATGCTGTTCATGCTAAGGTATTAATTTATATGTTATTTAAGGGTTATTGTAGATATTATTAACATTAGTAAATGCCATAATAATCATTAACTAACAGTTAATTAACCATTACGGCATTAACTAACATTAACTAACATTAATTGTTGTACTCTTATTGTAAAGTGTTACCCAAATGTCTTCACTTTTACCTGTGCATCAGTAATTTTTCCAAATCCAAACAATAAAATGATTACAGCTGAAGGATAACTATTGTCAAGAGGCACATTGACATATCTATGTGCTGCTGATAGGATTTAAAGATTCAAAACCATCCTAACAGTCCATTCAATGTTATTTTCAGCTTTTAGAAAATCTGCCATAGAGATGATGTAACTACGCGTCCTCAATACACTTTTATGTGTTTTCTGTAAATAAGTGCCAAGGGCACTCCATCGGTACAAAGTAAGTGACACCTTATTCAAGTACGTGCATTCGTCATGGAAACGAAAATGTTCTTACTATAATGGCACATTTTAAATTGTGAGAGAAATACATATGGAAAGAGAGAAGGGAGAGAAATAATGCCATAATATCAAATCAGTTGTAATTATTCTGACACTCGTTAATAAATTCCATAAATAAAGGATTCTTTATGAATTGCTTGTGTATAATTTACATACACACTTCCTTTTTCTTTCATGCATTTCCTGTCAAAGACTGATATTGGGTTGTGACACTCAGCAAGTAAAACTTACAGTTACAAAGGATATTATTATCTGATATCATGATGCAGTGTGGCTCCTTTTCATTTGAAATGTCATGATTTTCATTTTTCTGGAGAAATGCACACATCCCACGTGCAAACATACATATAATGTCAATAACAATAGTCAAAATTACTTTTTGGCCTCATCCTGAGCTATCGTCAGTCATGATTTTAATCTAGGAGAGAGAGCAAACTGAGATGCATCTGTGTTTGTGTTTGGGTATGTGTGTGTATGTATACATGCGTGTGTGTGAGTCAGTGTGTGTTTGTCTGAATGCATACAGGACCCATGTGTTCTGCCGCTGCTGCTGCCGGCTTCTGCTCGGCCTCTTCGGACCAAAGGTCAGCAGCTCAACTGTCACATCGAGTCCGTCACAGGATCTGGTCTGTGTTACAACAATGGTGTGCAGTTCAAGCTCTGCTGACGCCATCCGACCTTCCAGTGTGAGCCGCATGTGGGCCGGTGGAGGAGAGTGACAGGGCTGGGCTGAGAAATGGCAGACGACACAGAGGTCACGGAGCCAAAGGGCCATGAAGAGAGGCACCAGGATGGAGAAAACACAGCCAGGGTGATGGAGGATAACCAGCAGAGGGGCAGGGGAGAGCACGCTTTCCGTGGGTAGCATTTGTGTCTCTCTCATGCTCTCTTGCTCCACCTTTCTGTATTTTTCTCTTTTGTTATTCCTCCGCACCTGGCTCTGCCTCCCCACCACCTTCTCCCTCTCTATTTTCCTCCCTATCTCTCTCTCTCGCTCTCTCTCTCTACTTGGCTCGCTCTACTGCTCTGCTGGCTCCAGGCAATGCTGTCCGTTCCCCTCTCTCACTCTGTGATGGAGGGATAGCCTGTGGAGTGAAGGGGCGATGAAGCGATAGAGGCCTTCCGCGTGGGGAAACACACACACACACACACACACACATACACAGATACACACACTCCTTTCCCTCCTTTTCGCATCTTTCACTCCTTCGCTGCCCCTAAAGTCTAGCTAATAACTCATCTATTCTTTCTGTCACCCTGCAGAAGCCAACATTCCCCTTTACATTAACAGCTGAATAATACAAGTTTCCTACAGACGCTGTAAGTACCAACTCAAACATCTTAATTACCTGATTCCAGGTGACTTATCCTTGTCTCATTAAACGCATAAGGGTCAACCTTCTCGATAAGCGCGTTAAGTGTGTGTGTGTGCAAATGCATGTGCACACCTCCATGTGTGCTCGCGTGTGTACATGCATGTGTTTGTGCTTCTTTTGTGCATATTCACCCTTTTCCTCTGCATAGTCTCCCAGCATGCTTCATTATCAGCTCAAACACCTTAATGAGCCAGTTGTTCACGATTGGACCAATTAGTCTCAGTAATCTTGTCAATTTGGCCATTCTGCTTTCTCCTCGGGGTTTTCAACTCCTGGAAATCACGTCGGCGCTCCATCATTCGACGCCTCGGCAACAGTGGCGTGGAAGGAGGAGCAGGGGGATGCGCGTGGGGGTGGGTGGCTATCGTTCGATATCATAATGGTGCATTACGGCTCAGAATGCTCCCAATGTTTCACAGCGAGCTACACCCAGGGTCAGACGGAGTATCACTTAGTTATGATAGAGGCATCTGTGCTCTGAGCGGCAGACCTCGCTCTCTCACAGGCATTATCGTTTAATTGCAGGTGTAGCAGGTACACAGGGTGAGCAAGGGTTATCCCTAATGCGAGGCGATGCGGTTATAATCATGTATCACCGTCAGTCTTTTCTCCATTAGAGCAGCCTTGCGTCGTGGTATCGATCTTTTGAGGCTCATTTACATCCGATAGGCTGCACAATTATCGGAGCGGTGATGACGGTTTCAAATCTGCGTCTGGATCTGCTGTGACCTCAGCACCGAGTCTTGTGGTCTGTTTGCCTCGAATGCGGCTGGCGGTGACCCTCGATCCATTCTATCTCATTAAATGGTGACATCCGCGTGGCAAGCCCAACTTCAATCCAGCGTAATTAGCTCCTACCTATAATTAAGGCACCTCTCGTGGCTCTTCACTCTCTGATTGTTTTGCTGGTTGTTCTGTGTTATTAACTTGGCAATAAAAAAAAAAAACACAAGTCGTCTCTCTGGCTCTGGCTCTGATTGTCTTCTCAGTAAGCTGCTCGCTTGCATCAAAATGTGTCTGGCATCTCTGTTTTCTGAAAAGTTTTTTTTTTTTTAACTAGTTTATGGAAATTTATTCTTTTGTTTCCCCTGTGCACAGGACAAACATGAAACGTATACAAATTACAGCTTGATATATTCCTCTTCTTCCTGTATAAATAATAATTTCATGGCGCTGTAGTGTAATGTAATGATGTTAACAGCAGTATAGCCACAAGTATACATTTATTAGTTGATCTCATTTGGCTGGGTGGGTCTTTGATGCCATCACCTCTCACTCTGCCGCTTGCTGATGTGCATAAATGAGTCTCTTTATCAAAGTGTACAGTGGCGCGATGAGGAGTTAATTGAGATACAGAGTGTTTGTCTTACACTGAATACAATAACATCATATTGATTGCAAGGCCTTGTTTATGTCACATTTGACTGAGCATGATCAATTCTGTCCTGGCACTTTGATTGATCACCAATATGCTGTCACGAGTATTGACTGGTGCTATGGTTAGAATAATGCCACCATCCTAAATGGGGTTGGTTAAAGAAGATGCTGAGCTAGTTGGACTGTTTTTTCTAGACGTTCCCTTCTCCCTATAGAGTCTGCCGCTTTCTTCCCCTCTGTCTCTCTTACTCTCTGTCCCTGATTCTCTACTTTTACATTTCTCCACCATTCACACATCTTTCTTCTCTAATACTCCCTTTTAAACTTCCCTTTCATCCACCTCTATTCCACTCGCCCCCCCCCCCCCCCCTCCCCAAAGTCTCTGTGTCTCTTCCCTCACACACAAACACACACTTCTTGCTCTCTGTCTTTGCTCATTACACACCCCCTTTCCCTTCCTCCCCAACTTCTTGACTTGTCATTTTTTCCAAAGCCTCTCCCAGATCTCCTCTGTGCATCTGTGAATTGTCTCTCTCCGTAGCGCTGCCCCTGTATGGCCAGAGTCTTTACTCCATCCATCTCTGTCTCTCTCCTCCCTCTCCCCTCTCCCCTCATCCATCTCTCCTGCTCCCTTATTCATATCCTTTGAGCTTTCTCGCCTCTTTGTTGCATGTCATGGCAACCGTGTTTCTCCTTGACCCTCTGCAGCTAAGACACGCAAACGTAAACTGTGAAAAATGTTGAGCATAGGCATGTAGTCTGTATTTCTCTGTATCTATGTTATATGATATTGCATTTTTTATCTATCTATCTATCTATCTATCTATCTATCTATCTATCTATCTATTTGGGTGCATATATGCATACACACCAGCTTGCTCATGAGTCTGGACCATTCCTCTTCCACCTCTTTTCCACCTCTCTTCCACCTCTCTTCCCCTCTCTTTCCCCCCTTCCCTCCATCTCTCTTCTTCTTTCTCCCTCTCCACAGAGCAGGGCCAATTAGAGAACATCCCATGTTCCTCCTTGGCTCAACCAAGATGCTCTCCAGGGCAGCTAATTAAACACAAACCTTCGCCTTCTCTGTCTCTCAGTGTCTCTCTTCCTCTCTCTCCGTGCTCTGCTGTCACCTCTCTCCATCTGCCTCACACATCCTCTCGCTCGCCCTCCCCAGTCTCTTTCTCTCTCTCTCTCTCTCTCTCTCTCTCTCTCCCTCTCTCATCCTCCCTCCCTCCACACAACCTCTTTCCATCAACTCAGCCATGCTTCCCTCTTTTCACCATCCCTGCCCAACCCTCCATCCCTCGCCCTTCTTTGCCTATTTGTCATGGTAGAGGTTTGATATTCACATTGGGACGGTCCTCAGAGTCAATCTGTACAAAGTGCCGGACTTGTTATTCTCTTCTGCTAGTGTTAACCGTGTGCCCTGTGACCTCAGCCGTGTTCTCTTTAGGAGATTGTCCAGATCTGACAGTCCTGCTCCTCTTTTAACAATGTTCCTCCACCGTTTCTGTTGCCCGCTGTCCACAGCTGAGCCCGCTGACACTGACATCCAGCTCTGTTAATGGGGTAGTCACAGAGACCCGCGCTACTCCCTGTCCTCCTCTGTACGTCTTCTCTGCTCTCCCTCTATCTCCCCGCTGCCATCTCTCTTTCCGGGCACAGCCTGTGCAAAATGTATGCAGGTTAATACAGGAACATTCACCTCCTATGGCAAGGTGTCAGTCACTTTTCACTAGATGTAAATGGCAGCATAGAAAAACATAATACATCTGGCACTGCCATATTCTTATATAATGGGCAGTTTCAGCCAAGAAACCTGATTAGTCAAAGACACGTTCCATCCGTGCTGTTAATTCCCATAAAGCGTGGCTATTTGTGATTTTTTTTTTGGTTGCCATGCCAACTCCTGTGGTATCCAGGGAGCTAGTTAGCAATCTTTCTTGTTCTTTTGCCTTTTTATTCTTCTGTATCTATACGACTTTGAAGAGAACTTCAGATAGTACAAATGTGTCGCTATTGCATCATCATCGTACCCTTAAACTCGGCAGAGAGCACCCTGTTGAGTATTATTGCTATATTAAACACTCTCCAATGGCCGCATGAAAAACAAAAAATGAAAAAAACAAAACTTGTAAGCAAATCATTCATTTTCAAGGCAAAGCAGGAGTAGCGAGGGATTTCTGCCAACTGAAAAAGACACAGCTGTAGATCCTCATCCTGATTCATGTGGTGCAGGCTGGTGTTTTGTTTGTTTGGACTTGGACTGGCATAGATAATCAGCCATCATTTTAAGAGATGGACATCTTCCAGAATACAATGGAAATTTGAATGAGGTGAGGAGGTCACTGAAGGAGAACACTGAGCCGTGGCATTTTTCCATGTTCGGGTCAGTTTACCCACGACCATCACAAATCTTTAAAGCTGAAATAACTGATTTTTTTAATTACGACATCATTATGATATCCATGACAAGGCTCTAAAACAGACACATTTGCCACAGCTGAGGCCCCTTTCTATACTTTCCTATTGAGAAGTGCTTAAAGTATCAATCGGCTTGTCAGGTGGGACCTGTTCTGGTTGACAGGGCCAATAAAATCTGTTCAGAAACAGACCTGCTACACTTCAAACCGGATTAATTAACCACAGACTCTCCAGTTGCAGTCTCAACTAAAACAGATGCAGAGCAATTAGCTAGTGCGACACAGAAAATAATCTTTGGACAACCTGGGTGAAATACACAGTGTTAGTTACTATAAACATGCGGTCACGTCAACATATGTGCATCCCATGCTATTTTACTGTCAGAGTTAAATTATTATTTGCAATTAATATACTCAAGTTCATGTTACCTGATTGGTCAATAGTGTT
The DNA here is from genome assembly GCF_902150065.1 of Myripristis murdjan. NCBI lineage: Eukaryota > Metazoa > Chordata > Actinopteri > Holocentriformes > Holocentridae > Myripristis > Myripristis murdjan. The sequence continues at coordinate 13,729,141 of NC_043990.1, forward strand.
GTCATTCTACTAGCCATAAGATGCTCCGTGGCTATTTTTTGCACATATCATGGCAAAGTGTTTGCATATTGTACTGTGAGATTTACATAGTTGCCCTATAGTGATCATAGACTTCAGTTCATAATAAAACTTTTTATATACAACTGTATCATTTTTTTTTCAAAGGTATGGTGCCTGTGGAGTCCAGAGGAAACATTGGAGAGGGTTGTGAGAGTGGGGATAGAGATTGTCTCGGGTCTCACTTCGTCAGCAGTTGATTGATAAGAGGTTTTGTTTTCATGACGCCATCCAGACCACCCAACTCCCCCTCTCCCTTTTTCAATCCCCAGTCCCTGAAGCAAAACTAATCCCAACTAAACTCCCAGGATTCCTCCCCACTCCCGTCCCACTCCTCTTTCTCCCTTTCCCCAATGTTCTGTCATTCCTGAAGTGGCACTAATCCCCTCCCCCTTCTCTCTGTTTCATCTCCTCTTTCCTCCCTTTCGTGTTTTTATGATCTGTCGTTACCGGAGCAAAACTAATCTTCCCCTCCTTCCCATGGTAGCTCCAGTCCTCCTCGTCCCTCCCGGTTGCCTCTCAGCTCCCCTCCCTCGCTCGCCCCTCTTCCTCTGACACCCTACTGTTATTCACCTCAGACCATAACTGTGTTTACCTCTCTCTCTCCGCTCCCTCCCACCACGATATGTCTCTCCTGCTCTGTACAGGTGAAGCCGTATTGACTGACAAGCCTTTGGAAAAGGCTCAGGTGGAATCCGACGTACAGTATGTGATGTTCCTCTCCAAAACATCTTACACAAATAGACTTCATCTGACACTTTGTATCCAAGAGCTGTACTAGAGGGAAGAAGATGTACCGTGTAATAGTGTTCTTCCACCTTTCAAACAGAAGACTGTGCCAGTGTTGCAAGAATAAAAGCAAAGGAAAAGAGTTTTGCTAGACATACCTACAGGCTGTTTGGACTCAATGACTGCTGGCATAAATACACACACACACACACATTCACACACATGTGCTTTGTATTGCGTGAGGCCCCACAGTTTCAGCTGTATCTCGAAGTCCGTGGAAAGTGAGTGGACATAGAGAGAGCATGGACTGTCAGCTCATTCTTCACAGCCCTGCCGCAAATGCGTATATCTGCTGTAGCCACATAATTACAGTGTTATCTAAGCCTTTCTCAGGTCCTCAGCCACTGACAGCATATGAAAAGACCCCAATTAAGCAATTATCTTTAAAGGTAGAGCCTAATTTAGTCATTTGAGCACCAAAGAAGCCCTGAGAAGGAGGCCACACTAGCTGACAGCTAATTGAGAAAGTGGAGCTATAAAGCATTAAGGCTCGGATAAAAATGGAGAGGGCTTGTCATCATGTAACACTCTGAAAAATTGAGGCTAAAACTTAATAGTACCACTGAAATGTCAGCGTCTTGTCAGAACAGATTTCAGATTTTGTATGCACGCTGCGGGCATTCATGTTTCTTTGTCGCACACGTTCGCCGCTCCCTATGTGTTTTTATTTTTTGTCACACGTCTTAGCCACGGAGTTAAGAATTAGCTGTGGAATACAAATTTCTTTTAATTCTTTGATATGTCACCAAATCTGGGCAATTGCCTGTCCACCTCTGCTCCCTTATGGGTAATGACTCAATAAAATGCCTTTTCTGTAACATGTCACTTTCGTAGCTCTGCTGTTGAACAGTACATGCTGCTGTCATTTTTTTTTTTTTTTTTTTTTACAATTATCTCACTCTCTTTCACTCTCGTTTTCACTCTCCCTGATGTGAGAAGCTATTATCGACATTTTCATTCTCACTAATTGACCCTCCTCCCCTTCCGACTGTCCTCCAACTGTAAAGACCTATACAAATGCGCTGCACTACTCATACGCCTCTGCCTTTTCATGAATTAAAAGATAGGATCTCAGCAAATTTGTATGCTTTTTGTACCCATCTGCCAAACAGAGAACTCTCATATGCCCAGTAGTTTTGCTTTGATTTCTTACAGAGGTGATACTTTGCTCTCTGAGTCAATGATTTATGTTCTTTTGGTCAGGATATTCTGGCATTTGCTCCCCCACTAGAGCTCTATTGTCCACACTTGTGTGAAAGCTTTGCTAGAAGACAGCTGTGATCTGCTGTGCTACTTGCGCGGCTTTCTGTGTCTCTACAGTTTTATCTGTTCCAGTTATCTGTATTAAGGTGTTTGTCAGTATGTCTACACCGGAATACAGCAAAGTGATATGAACTATCACTATACTTGCTCTCCACTCAAGTGGAGAGTGGGAAGGAGGAAAAATTGACAATTGTTGCACACACTTCCTGCAATTTTCAGCCATTTTGATTCACTGCGTACTTAATGTATATAGGTGCAAAACTGACAAATACACCCATATTATGCTGTTTGACGAGGCTGTGCTGTACGTCTTTTCATTTCAACGACAGTCCTGTGGCTCATCCTGACAGTAATCAACACAATGATAGCCAGACATAATAATCACATCCATTCTAACATATTGTGATGCATTATTCATTTTTTCGGTGTGTCTGATTACCCACGACCATTTGACAACCATCACAGTCCAATGTGTTTGGATTGCAGGCAGCGAGGAGTGAAAAGGGGAAAATGGCTCATATATTGCCTATCTATCATGCAAAGAGGGTCTTTTGCAGCAGGAATGAAGTAAACAGATTCACCCACTGAGGGTATACAGCAGTTCATAAATACCAAGTTTTAGTTTAACTTGATGTCAGATGTGGGGGAGGACAAGCAGCCCCGCAAGTGGTCGATAAGTCAGACTGTGCACCATAATGCACCGAGATAAATCCAGGGTGCCAAAGCAATTCATAACATTTTAGCTGTATGCGCTCATTTAACCATTTCCATTGATTACTGTCATTTTGGAAGTGTGCTGCCGTCAAGGAGCTTAAGAGGAGAGGCTACTTAAGACACGACATGCTGATCAATAGAGCAGTCTCCAGGTCCAGACTGCACCTCACACATCAAGGCCATGTGGAAGTCCTCCTGAGCTCCACTCCAGCTGGATCAATACACCGTACATACACACAAACACACTCGCTCAGTCCATTTGCGCCCACCTTTTCATCAACAGGTGCAGTTTAATATGCCTCATTTATACGAGTTATTGAATCAGTCCAGATTGAGTCGCCTTGTTCTACATAAAGAGAACAGTCAGACACTTCGACCGCCACTCGGCAGTGCGAGAAATATACCAACATTTAAAAGACCCCTAAAGGATCTGCCAAGGTTGAAAATCAAGATAAAGTGCCTGGTCAATCCTAAAATTGATTTATAAGATACCTCTCACAAAGAGCTCGTTGAAAATACATGAGCCAGCGCCGCACTGTTTAAGGTTGATTTCATTTTGAGTCTTATTCCTTTCGAATAGAGTCTCAGGACGTAATCCAAAAATATGGTCAGATAATATTTCTGTCGGTCTTAGAGCTAACTCAGGAGAACGATGGAAAGGAAACTAAGACACCCTGAAACACTGTGTTGAGTGTTTACAGTATAATAAGGACAACCAGCTTGACCCCTGCTGCTCATATCGACAGAAATTACTGATTTCTCCGCTGTAGGACTCCACGAGTCACTGAGAGTCCCAACAACCCGGCTCATGAAAGAACTCTCACTGCCAATGTCAATGGTCTTTTCAATAAGCCAACTGGTAGAACAACTCTTAGACAAACATGCCATAAAGCCCAATGAGTCGAGTCTGCAGGTGAAATCAATACAGCTAATCTGGGAGGTGCCCTGGTCCAAATGTCTCAAATCGGTTTCGCCGGAGGTGCTAGAGTTGCTCCTCGGACCAGATCAATGTCTGACCAGCCGACTCCATTAGAGGACCTTTTTATCAACGGGAATGATGTGTGGAGGTGGATGAGCCAGAGCTGGCACTGGCTCAGGCTGTAACCTCTTCCAGGGGAATTGAGTTTCACCTTAATGTATCAACTGATTTGAGTGCTTGATTGAACTTCTACTTGTGCGCTGACTCCACCCAGACCAGACAGCTGCAGTATGTTAAAAACGCTGCGTATATCAGGCCTGGGTCAAATATTAGTTGCGGATAATTCCCAGCTTTGATAGAACTGGGACACATTATAGGTGAGCTTTACTGCATCAGGACATTTCAGATGAAAGCTAACCCACTGGTTTGTTGATATTGTTTACATTGTCAGTATTAGCCTTTAATTAAATACCTGATATATACCTGATATATTCTCTAACCACAAGTACATACAAAACAGCCAAAAAATTTTAGCTTTTGCAAATTAATTCATTTACAGATAGTAATCTGTTCTAGAGTTTCTCTGCCATTGAACAGCTGTTGTGGGTCACCCTGCCTTTAAAAGCTGCCAGCCCTAATTGAATATCATTAGCCGGAGTTTCAGTGGAGTTTCGGCATCACATGATGGTCTAAATACAGTTTAAGACATTTTTCTGTCTTGCCAAGAGCAGAATTGTGGGGAACATACTGAGTTTGAGTTTGAGTTTAATCATTCTGACTTACAATGCAATGATTGAATTATGCAGAATGTACAGTTTAAAATAAAAGACAATAAATGCACATATGATCAAAGAGGTACATAATTAAAAACCCAGTCCTATCATCAATGCATTATAAATTCTCAAAATCACTTATTATTATGAAGCCTGATGCTGCATGAGATGGTGCAGTGTCTCGGTCTATCTCAGTGCTTGTAATATTGCAGCATGAACATGAGGCAGTGTAAAGACATTGAATACTGATGAAAAATATCAGCTACTGGCAGCGCTTGAGAGCAAAAATACAGGTGTTTGGTACAACGAACTTCAGTTACAAATGCTATATTGCTTGAGTGGAAATAGAGAATAATAGCAAATCCAGCAAATCCAAGAGAATAATTAACATTAAAAAAAAAAAAAAAACTTTGCTTTGATGTCTGTTGTTGCTGGGTGATTATCTATTCCACTCCATTTTTCTTCATTGATGTTGATTGTTTATTGTTTATCTGGATCCCCGTTAGCTGTTGCAACGTAACAGCTACTCTTCCTGGGGTCCAAACGTGGTGTTAAACCTACTAGGTTAAATATGTTATCATTTTAAATCATATCTTGGAACATAGTGATTAATTAAATCCATCATAAATGACATTTCTTAGTGTTAAGATTTTGCAGCTGAAATCTTGGTGGCAGTTATTTGAGATATAGGTACTATAGACTGCAATTTGTTTTATTAGTGTATATGTGTGCAAGCCAGCAGCTCTAATAACTGCCTTATACCATATTCCATATTTTTTCATTGAATGTACATGTAAGTTTCCTAGTGCTACTTGTGACTGAGTCTTGTTATATTCATATAAGGATTTCACGATCTATTATGTGTGTGGATAACTATATATACTCCATTATATGAATACCATTTTAGAATAATTACATGTGTACTTTGAGAGAGGTATTACCAATATCCTCTTTGAGAAAGTTGGGCTGTAAGTCAGTTATGAATAATTTTGCAGAGGAGACAACAGACCCAATACATGATGAGTGCTGTTCACTTTTATTTGGCATTTCCTCTGTCTTTTTCGGGTGCAATGTTTTATCTCTCCTTAAAAGTTAATTGAAAAATGTATGACATGAAAACTTGAGACAAGATTGTTTTTTTTTTCTTCTGCTATTGAGTGCCATGCCTTTGCTATTAGACAGAATCAACCAGGAGCGCCGATGTGATATGTAACACCCGTCTTTGCTGAAATTGCCCTTCTGACCTGAGGGTCTCATGTTAAACTGATGTGTCTTGGGGCGTGCGCCAATCATTTCCAATTCCCACTTCACTGATGGTAATGTCAGTCTGTGGAAATCATGATAACTAAATTATACATTTTGCGAAATGTATTATTCAAAGATTAATTTATCACGGACAGTTTGTTGTTTCTCAGAATATTAACCTTAGAATGAGGTGTCATTTTTTGTATACTTTGATAGATTGGTCTCATAAATTATTTCGCGCTGATCTAAAATTCATTTTTAAAATGTGATTCTCTGGTCATCCTAATGGAGCAATCTTCAGGGTCTTTGTTCCATCAGCCTTCTTTCAAATGGCAGCTCTCTCCCTTCTCTCTCATCTCTCTCCCTCCATATCAAACTTGGCTTCCTTTTAGAAGGCGTCCTGCTGGGCCAGCGACACCCAGACATAAATACCTCCTCTTGCCAGAGCACTTCCCATCTCTCCGCCTGACCTTCTTTCTCTCCCCCTCTCTCTCTCTCTCGTGCAAATCTCTTTTTCTCCTCTGACTCTCTCTTTTTGTATTTCTCTTCCATTCTCATCTCTCTCTCTCTCTCTCTCTCTCTCTCTCTCTCTCTAGCTCTGTCCACTTTTTTCCCTGCTTGGTTACATCTCTTTGTGTCTCACTTCATTTTTTACTGTAGGAACCTCCCTCCCTTCTTTTCCCCTCTCGTCCTTAACTGAGCATGTCTTCACACCCTGTTTGCTTCCATCACACGTTCCTCTTACTGTTAATCATTTGACTTTAAATTATTCATATACCTACTTGAATTTTATCACACTTCAGAGCTTTTTTGGAAGTTCTGTAAAGTGAATAGATGTGCGGTGTGGATCCTCAACACCTGAGCAGTGACATTGTTGCAGAATCAAAGCATGCAGACAAAGATTTTTCCTTTTTTTTTTTTTTGATCATTTTGCAAAGCTGCTATGTAGCTCCACAGTAGCGGCTCTTAATCTTTTTGGTTCACAACCAACAGAACTAGAGGATGAGTCTCTTGCAGCCCTCTGAATTGGGCTTGCACTCACAAACTGGTGAACTGTGACAGTAAACAGTGAGTCCCTGATCACTGCTTCAAATCCCTCATCAAAATAAAAGTTTCAATTGCCAGATCAAGACGAGTGGTTGAACCAGTGTGTAAAAAGTATCAAAGTATTTGCGGCAGTCAGCAGAACATTAGCGTAGGCATGACGTCCATCTGGCACTGGCTGACAATTAAATTCTGATTTGAATTTCACAGTCTATGATCATAGAATAAAAACAATTTATTATTTTGGGCATCTCTCAGAGCCGACGCTCTTGCCATGAAAAACTTTTCATGTGCTACCAATGGCATTAGGTGAGAAGACATCTCAGTCATCAGGCACACATGAACATGTAATGATTGCTTTTGGATGAAACCTTAGATTTATTTACACATGGATAGGCCTGCTAAGTCAAGAAGCCATGTGTACAATCTGTTGAAAAACATTTTATTTTTAAATGGTTGTCCATTGGTGTGTGCTGTTACATTGCATTTCCTTGTTAGTCAGAAGTCTAAATGAAATAAAACGCCTCAGTTCAATCGGCGATCCGATCTGTGATTGGCCAGTCAAACAGCCTTAGAAATCATCAGTCAGGATTTCCTCCAGAAAACCTGACTGGCACAGCCCTAATGTTGATACTAATAATATTAAAAAAAAGGATAATACTGACAGGCGGATTTTTAATAAAAGGTCATTGGGTCGACCATATTGGTCTAAACACACACTGATGGTTCTATCATTTTGCTGTGCCTGGCTGTTCTGTAAATATAGTTACAGATTGTGTTATCGTTTACTTTTAAGAATCCAACAGAAACCCATTTCAGCATGATTCACAGATACCCCTGGCAGCTGCACCACTTTTTTTTTTTCCCACCTTAAGGCGTCAAACATCTCATTCTGCCCACCACACAAATCTGGATCTCAGCAGGGGGCTGAAATTGCTGACCATCACAGCCTAGTGATTACCTCGGCAACATTTTCCAGCAATTGTCAGAAATCTCCCTGTGATTCCCAGAATATTTTCTTTTCCCCATTATCCACACCTTGCAAAGTTGTGCACTTACTACCCATGGTGCCTAACTGTTGCCACAGCAAACTTCCAGCTATGTCTGTGCCCACTCTCAGTCTGTGTGTGCATGTGGGCCAGATTTGCTTGTGTTAATTCAGAGCAAAGCCACATTAGAAGGAACAAATGCTGAAATGGCTTCCGACATGCGATGTTTTTAATGGAAGAGTCAGAGTCATGCTAAGCAGGAGCTTAACCCTGGGGAATACAAATTTCTCTGTTTAAATTCTGTGCTTAATGCAGCAGATACTGTATCTAGCAGCCATCTGAAGGTGGACAGTCTCTCCCCAGCTGTGTCATACTGCCCTCCACAGGTCACAGTGAAAAACGCACAAGAAGTGGCCTATCTCAATGGAGAGGCAGCATTAAGGGCTTCATTTTTTTTTTTTTTTTTTTTTTAATCTCCTGTTTGTTCAAGCAAATTAGATTAGGTTTTGTATTGCAATAACAACAGTTTGAGAGTTGAATTCTTTCCTTACATTAAACTGATCTCAAAGGTGGTGTTAAAAATTGAATCCATCTGTGTTTTCTATGAAACAAATTACACACTCTTGGTGCCACAGCAGGCAGCAGCAGGAGGAGGGCCCAGCAGTTAGAATTACCATCCCATAACCAAAAAGGACACAGATTTATTCCCGGGTTACAGTGAGGAATTCTGGGTCCACTGACGAGCTGCACACTGAGTTCCTCACCCTCGAGTGTCTAATTTAGCACAGTGTCACCTCGCCTGTGTGAAGGGCCCCCTCCGGCTCAGAGCCCCATGAAAGTATTCCCCCCTGGCGTCCCACCAGCGGCACTCCAGGTTCAGTCTCCACAACATCCAAGTGTCATCCAACCTGGAGTGCTGCTGCTGAAGTGCCCTTGAGCAAGACTCTGAGCAACTGCCTGCTTACTTGTGTTAAATTGCTCTGGACAAGAGTGTCAGCTAAGTGCTTAAAATGTAAATAGCAACATAATGACTGCCTCCAACCAGTATTTTCCTGTTTGTTTGTTATTGCATGATTTAATTGCCTTTAGTGGTGTCCTTGTTGTGTTATTTGCTCTTCTGATGTTTGTGTCCTCATGTGTGTCCACCCATCTTAGGCCTGACTACTTTACTCTCAGCACTATTTTTATTTTGTTCTCTGCAAACTGCTCACCTTCTTATTTAGTCCGTTTTTCACCCTCCACACCCACCGGTTCTTCTCAAGAATGAACTTCTTAATGAACTTGCATGGTTAAAGGAAGATTAAATCAAACAAAATTTGTCTAGGGCTTTGGCCATTTTCCTCAGCATGAAATCTGAGTGAAATGAAATCTCCAATTCATTTATCGAAGGAAACTCAGTCATTTACACCTGTTTACTTTGTGCTTTGGGGCCAGTATGTTTGTAATGATCAGGATTTTACATTTAGTGGGCCAACATGTAACAGCATAGTAATCCACAGGGTAATTATGATCGGATGAGGTCCCTTAGTTACCTTTTAGTCCTATGTAAATCAAAGGGAATATGAGAATGACACAAGCAAACAGTACTGGGAGTTTTGCAAAGTCCATGTTAAAAATGTGCAAGAGGGCCAGTGGCATGTAGGTGCATGACAGTTAAAAGCCTACATTGATTCATAAGTTTATTTCACATCTGAGTTTAATGCATCATACCACGGTTTATTAATCTGTTATCAAACAAGATCATAGTAGCACTGCTAAGCCTTTATTTTAACATTACACAGAAATATAACTGCGTTATTTGGAGCATACTTGCAATTGAGCCCAATACTCAGTATTTTTAACTGCCTCACACCAATTATACGCAGGCCAAGTTATAACAAAAATAAACCCAATACACTGTTATGACAGTCTGCTGCCACACTCATTTTTACATTTTGGTTTGCCTGTGCCAAGTGTCCCTTCCATTCAAATCTACAGCAAGAGCCTCAAATATTACAGAGACACATCAGCACAATAAATTTAAAGGCTTCAATGTTTATTTCAGAAAGGGCATAAGATTTATAAATATTCAGCAGCTCACTGATACAATCAACAAGAGCAAAAAGGTCTCGAGTGGGTCCAGATAACCTGAACCCATCGTAACACTCATGGAATGGGGATCAACATTGGTTTTAGTTTGTGGGAGAGTCCATTCCAAATGCAGGTTTTCATGCACATGATAAAACTTAAATGTCACGTTACGGTGTCATTTAAACTGAGCAGCGACATGTCACTTAAAGCTGCATTTGTTAATTTAATCTTCCATTGGTGAAATTCAGGATCCAACTATTCAGTGCGGCTTGTTCTGACCAGGAGCGCGACAAGACGATACAGTGGGTTAGCATTATTCTGCAAGTTTCTCTCCTCAGATCTTTACATTATCACCATTGTTCTAAAATAAAAAAAGAGCTGGAATGACCAGACAAGACTCAGCAAGACATACAGATAAAAAACATTAATATGAAAGGACAGTGTAAGCAGATTTGAACATTACTAGCAGATGGCATGTCACAGTTAACACATGCAAGAAGTCTCATTCCAACAGAAGTGTGATGATATTTCCTTCAAGCTATCCGTTTCCAACAGCTCTGTTCTCATAGCAGAGAAGTCTTTCCAGGTCCAAGATGATCAGCCCAACAGTGGAGCTATGCATAATGGTTTTCAAGTCATTCCACTCACAAAAGAGCCTGTCAGTTTGGGGGCACAATGCCTACTTTTGATGAGCTGGTCTGTAAAATTCATCAGTAGGACCGATCTTCTTGGGACCCAAGAGTCTCCCTCAAGCTCACTTTGAGGTAGGCAGGGGGCGCCGAAACAGCAGGATGTGCGGCTCTGGAGAGAAAGGGACACTATTAGGGCATATCACAAGAGAATATATCAATCAAGTGGAAATCATGTGATACTTTACATATCCAGCCGTTTTTGTATGAAGGGCGCGGCCCATGTGTGGACACCCGCTGTCCATATGCTTGTGGCTATTAAATCTGTCAAGTTCTCACATCCAAGCAAGAAACTAGATCCCCTGCTAATCTGTACCACCTTTTGGAGCGTGTAACTGTACCCGTTTCAACATCATGTCAGATGTTCCCTTGCATTGTTTTCTTTTCTTTCACCTGAAAAGCCATCAATCACGATTTTGTGGGGGCGCGACACATGGTAATAGCCACGCTGCCAAACATCTGTTCCAAGTGTACATGAAGTCTCATTTAGGAGGATTACAAAGTGATGTCTGCGCGGCACTAATTAAATTTAAAAACAGGAATTTCCAGTTAACTGAACTGTGCTACTAACGTCCTATCCTAACCTGGTTTTAGTGACCAGAATAACTTTAAAAAAAAAAAAAAAAAAAAAAAAAAAAAAAAGGTACACTATGTAAAACCGCATTGTAGATTCTGGTGAAAATATGAAAAAAGCACAAATTGTCAGCGTGACTGACTATAGTAGTTATGCTTTCAGTTATGTAACTATTACACTTTTTGCCAGTTGAATCTCAACAGCTGCTACATCAATCAAACCTCAATTTTGCCGAGTACATCAATTCTTGGGATTATCTGGAATAGCTAATGCTTTTTAAAGGCTTTTAAGGGATACACTGTCAAAATTTAAGACTTACTTTTGGAGGAAAAAAATCTATTCACAACAGCACTGAAGATAGGTGAAGGAAATTACAGTAATTTTAGGTAGGGATGTGGTCAATTATTGACTACATAATTCTAACAGACTTTCATAGCAAGCTGCTGCTGAAATACATGTAATCAGAGGTTAGAAAAAAAATAAAATAAAATAAAGGATTTGTGGATTTCTCTCCACAGATGCTTAAGAGAATAATCTGGTTTCTTGTGTGCAAGTAACTGTGGTATGACTGTAAATATGACATTTCTTAATCTACAACATATATTTTCCCAACAGGTTAAGTGCAGCACATCAGTATAAAGAAAGTATTACATTCAGCAGTATGTTTAGATATCTGTAATGACACAAGCTGATTTTCATGCAGAGGTGCTTGACTAATTAAAAAAAAAAATGATAAGACAGATAAAATGCATGGAAATGCAGACCTCATAAATTCAAATTTATGACTTCTTGTTGGCTTTTAAGGACTAATATTTATCAAGTTTAATTTAGGCTATTTTAAAGACCTTCAGACACCCTGAAACAACCTTTGAAGAGAAGTGAGTTTTCCACCTTGAGTGAGTGGACACTGACAGGCAGTAAGTGTCAGTGACAGAGTAAAAGTTGTTCAGAAACTGGACAATATTTTTGTTTTTAAATCGTAGTTATTCTTTTCAAGAATCTTTACCAGGAGTGTGCAATCGTGTGCCATGGACAGCCGAGTGTATGCAGGTCCCCATTCCACCAAAAAGACTGCAGGCGATACTGATCAGCACACGTTCCATTACAAGAGGTGAAATCACTTTGAACGAAAACCTGAATATACTCGGCCCTCCATGGCACCAGATTGGACACCGCTAACTTCAGTCTAATTTTTTTCCACAAATGCAACTCACAATTAAAGTTGACAGTGTGCCAGGTATATAATCATAATGAACCGTTTCTTCCCATCTTTATTCCCGACAAGTGCTGCAATCCCTCCCAGATCCTTAACCCAACTAAGTTACAGTGAACCTTTGAATAACCCGAACCATTTCTAACCTCATACCTAACCCTAAATCATATGGTTTTGTTTGGTCAATCACAGCACTTATGTCAGGAATAAAGGGGCATGTAAACAAGAGTGTATTAAAAAAAAAAAAAAAGAGTGGGACTTCTATACAAACATGAAATCCGTGATCACTGTGGGATCACTGTGTGTTTTCTGATCAACTAACCATCCTGAAGAATGTTATGGCATTTCTGAACACCGATGGCCAACACGTTATATAAATACATCCCTAAAAAAAATAATAAGCAGCAGCTTCTAACCTGGCTGGTGGATCATGTAATGCACCCATCCTTGGCTCTGCTGGACTCCCAGGTTTCTCCACTCGGTCTCGGACATCAGATGGGTCTTGGGCACACGCTTGGCGAGGTCCTTTGGCAGCATGACATGCCTAAACGATGAAGGGACTGACGTTACGTAAGTAGGTCATGGTGGCATCGTGCGACAAGGGGTCAATAAAATAAATATTTGCACTGACACGTCGGCAAGATAGACATCACTGGACGACACTGCTGCCCCAAAGTCAGCGTTAGATGCATTTTTGTCCAGCAGATAAGCTAACTTAGCTAGCGTTGGTTATAACATTACCCACCTGTACTCGTATTTCTCGTCGTCATATTTGTCGGAGTAGTAGATCTGTTTCTGAGACATGATGAAAACCTGCGGGAAACGGTTTTACGTGAGCTGACAGTCGACTCATGTCAAATATTTGCGTGAAAACAGACAGACACGACATCGGAAAAAAGTTAACTTAGCTACGTTAGCTGCGGCAGTAGCTCTAACGTTGTGAATAACAATTTCTTTGACGAACACCGAAGTTACGCACGACTCATTTGATCATTTGGGATACAGGAAAGGAGCTACACGACTTACCTGATGAGATTTCTCGGATATAAGCAGAGGAGATAATTACTATCGCGCTGGAAAAAACTCCCTGCGGCTTGTTTCCTCCGTCTTTGTTTCCCTCCCGAATGGGACTGAGCCCGCCTTCACCCGTTTAAAAATCCCCCATCGCCTCCCATTGGTCAATTAGCCCGCACTGCCTCCTCTCCATTGGCCGGTCCTTCAGTCGCAGGAAATAGTCGCAACACCCAAAGCGGCCTCCTGACTGGTTCACAACTCTGAGGCAAAGGGTCTGCAATGTTTTGTTTGAGCCGAAGTTGACATACTTTGATGTGTCATTATATAACTAAGTTTTTTAAAGATTTTTTTTTTTTTGGCCCACAGGATGGTAGTAATATAATAACTAAAGTAAATTAAAAAAAAAAAAAAAAAATCCACTATGCAAGTGGCAAACAAATAGACAGGTTACTATGACTTCCAAGTGGTGAAAATCCTAAGATAAATCACCAACCTTGTCAAGAAATCAGAAAAGCAGTCACTGAAAAAAATAAAGTTAATTAATTACAATGACACTATGAATTTCAATCTGCCTCAACAGATTGGTAAACACACTCAAACAGAGAGGATGGGCACAAACAACAAATTTTTAGTAAATATTTACATCCAGCATGTCTGCACTTGGAAGCTCCCTGTGGCGTGCACATGCTTTTAAAAGGGCAATCAAAGTGAGGGTAAACACAAAAACTGTATGTTAAATAAAACAGTGGCAGTGGACACAGTGTGTTTAGTAGTGACTCGACAAAAAGGACACAGTGCATGGTCTTCAGAAGGAAACATGTCTTTAAATGGATTAAAATCTGATCAGTGAAGATGATGTGGGATTAAATATTGCAGTTCAGAGATCAGTGGAGGTTTTTGTTGTACTAAGGCTGACGTGTCAACTGTGTTTTTTTTTTTTTTTTTTTCAATGGACAGTAGATTTGGTGGTAGTTGTAGAGGAGAGGGGGTCAGATGATGAAATGATGGGCCACAGTCAGGCAACAGGACTGCAGGGGCTGTCCACTCTGGTAAGTCCCGGGCCAAATATAGCCGTGCAGACGTGTCAGTGCGCGGCTGGCCCCGGCCGCCGCTCCCTGCAGTATATATGTGCGCACCCGCATCCTCAGTGTTAGGTTCACCCGTCAACTTTTTGGAAGAAAAAAAAAAAAAACTAAAGGGTCTATATCCATCACCTGCCACTTTCACCTGCGAGCGTCAATCAAGCCAAGATATGCGTCGTTTTTTCTTGACACGACACTGCAATCTGATTGGCTCGGCCGGCAGCAGGGGCGGTCGCAAAGGAGCTTCTGCTGAAATCCGATTGGCCGAGACGCGCCTCGGGTCTCTGTGACGCAGCTTGGAATTCCCAAAGTTCCCAAGTTCACTGGAAGAGCGTTGTGTGGTGTAAAAACGCATTGAAGAATTTAAAAAAAAGAGGAATTGAAGTGTTAAACAGGTGAGGTGAAAAATAAACCCTTTTAGACCTTTTTTTTAAAATTAGTTGGAGCCGAATGGGTGTGTGTGAAGCGCGGTGTTAGCCCCGAGGCTGGAGAAGGCGGAAGAGTGGGAGTGTGGGAATATTCAGCGACCATCCTTTGTTTACCATCATGAGTGGACATTGAATTTGGTTGTTACAACAAACGTAGCCCTTTAATTCCGCTTCCTATAGGTGCACGAAGATAATTAAGCTCTCATATCGGGCTCGACTAGTAAGTATAGATCTCATTTTGCTCGTGTCTGGTTGAATTTTGACTGCTTTTGTCTGGGTTTGCCCATTTTTGGTAATTTGGCTGGCACGCACAGATTCAGCGGATGAATGGCTGACTGTAGATAGCGCTGATGATGATCACCTAGAGATTTCTGCCTTTGCTTCACCAGGCTGCAGTGTATTATGGATGCCACCACATCGTTATGTAACTTGTGGCAACAACCATTTGAGCTTTATCTCGTCTGTGCAGTGGATTGTCCCCATCTGTGGCGGCTTCATTAGCGCCGTGCACACAGCTGTTTACACATAAATCAGTGTAAGATGGTGGAAAGCAAAGTGTGGCTCGTCATTTTGTCAAAGTATTTGCATGCTGTGCTTTTTTTTTTTTTTTTTTTTGGCTAGCAGGCTACACGCATAACAGCGTCGTCTAAGAGTTGTGCTGCCACCCACATGACAGGCAGGTTCATGTTTCACTGCCGCACACGACAATTAAGTCCCACAAGGCGAGCACTGAGGTCTGTTCAATGAGGAGATGTTATTTCTGTCGTCGTCTGCAGAGAAAATAAGGCTGAATCTGTCTGGTGCTGTGCTTAGCTGAGCCTGAAGAGGGCGATGTCGGACAACAGCAACAGCACAGGCAGCAGCGGCTCGTCCACCGGCAGCTGGACCCTCCTCTCCCCCGAGGTGAGAGAGGAAACCCTCAGAGCCCACACTGGGTCTACTTTCTATACGTTTTGCAGAGCTTTTCCATTTGTTTGGCATTGCAACAGAAGAAGCTTACATTTCTGTATAGTTTAGCATGAAATTTGCAAGCAAGGGTCAATGTCAGCTTCTAGATAATAAATATTGAAATGATGGTAAATATTTACAATTTAAACTGTTCACTCTGTTTGAGAGCAAAATATGTGGCTTTATTTCAAACTTTTACACCTGCTGTAATCTTTAGTGTTTTTTCCCCACACTTTCTTTTCATGAAATACACCAGTAAGGTGTATCGAGGTAAAAGCATGATCTTACATCCACAAAAGAGAAGATGTAGATAAACAAAGAAGGAGAATAAATGGAGCAGGATTTTGTGTTGTAAATGTATTGTATGAAAATTGAGGATTGTTTGTGCACCCCTTCCAACTCAGTATCAGGAGATATTTTATACAGTACATGTGTGTGTTAGTTTTTTTTCTCCTATATCTGAATCTCCTATAACAGAAAGACTCCTATATCAGTCTATTTGTGTATCTATGTGGTGTGTGTGCATGCCTGCAAATTTGTGAGTTGAGATGTAAATGTCAAGGTGAATGATGTCAGTAAGAGTACTTTGAACATAAAGGTGAATGAAGGAGCTCCAGGCTCAGCTGCTAGTAAACCTGATCTGGATCTCGGTGCTCCTCAGGAAGCTGCTGTGGAGAACGTCGGCCCGGTGGACGATGGCACTGAGAGCCTGGGCGATGTCCCCAGCCTGTCTGAGGAGGTGGCAGGTACTGAAACGTCAAGAGTACAGCAGCATTAAGAACCTCTGCACTCTGTGTTGTTATAATCATTTTAATAATCACTTTGCCCTCGAACATTTATAGCGCCAACATCTGCTGCAAAGTGTATGATACCGAGAAACAAGTTACATATAAAATGACAGACGGCTTTGCTTTTAAAACTTCTCTGTTGTCTCCAGTTGTCGTTTCAATAAGCTGTTTGATTTTAACATTGTGTGGATTCTACTCCAGGTGCCGCTATGGAGATCAAGCCAAGTGAAATTCCAGTAGAAACAGTCCTGTCTGAAGAGGGCCATCAGGTCAGTACAGGATGAATTGCATGCTAACCCAGTCAAGGCTAAAATGAATTACATTTGCTGTTGTTGCATGTTTCTGAAAACCAATTATTAAAGGAATTATTATTCCAATTATTAAAGGAAAAAAATCACCATCACCAATAACTTTAATATTATCTTTTTCAATATTTATCTTTTTCACATGGATAACATGTCACACATAAATTGACATGATGGCACATTGAGATATTTCCAGCACAGTTATAATGAAGAAAATGATTGTGCTATCTGTAACATCAGTGGTAAGCCTTGGTGTCAGCCACTTCCTCGACTCACCATTTTGAATAAGCAGTCAGCAGTTAAAAAATAATTACTCCATTGACAGTAGCCTCAATAGACCATAATGCAATGCAGCCACAAGACATGTCACTGTGTGAATAAGGCTCTCACTCTGCTACCAACATGTAATTAACAGCTAGACACTAAATTACAGCACTTCATCAATAAATAAGTCACAGAATGCATAGGACTTAACAGATTGATGATTGATCAGTGTAAAGGCACCTGAGGATGATTTTTTTTTCTGTTTTTCAATGCTTTTTTCCAGGTGTGTCAAGAGACTTCTCCAGAGGCCAGCGAGGGTCCCGTTCCCTCCAGCCCATCCCGGTCCAGCCCACTTCCACCCAGCCTCCTCATCCCCACAGACCCTGACCTGGAGAGTCAGCCTCCAGTTATCCATGACATCGTAACCAGCTCTCCCAATGACAATGAGCACCTGGGCGCCATGCCCTTTGTC
The DNA here is from genome assembly GCF_902150065.1 of Myripristis murdjan. Taxonomy (NCBI): domain Eukaryota; kingdom Metazoa; phylum Chordata; class Actinopteri; order Holocentriformes; family Holocentridae; genus Myripristis; species Myripristis murdjan. The sequence continues at coordinate 13,746,781 of NC_043990.1, forward strand.
ACCAACATTGATGTGGGGGCTCCTCTCGACATTCCTGTCACTGAGCCTGAGCCAGAACTGAGCCCCGCTCCTCTACCCCCTGAGAGCCTCGCCTCTGCAGAGCCAGTGTTGGACACGCCTGCTGATATCGGGCCCATTCCTGAGAGCCCTGTCCTCCCTGCCAAGCCGGAGGTCAGCATCCCCACAGAGACCATTGAGGCCAGCGATCCTCCTTCTCATGCAGAAGCTGATATCAGCCCTTCTGCAGAGACTTCTGTACCTTTGAGTCCTGTGTCAGAAAGTCCTGTTCATGACAGCCATCAGCCCGACACCCCTGGTTCAGCGGAGGCAGCGGAGGAGCCAGATGTGGTGGAGGATGAGACAGAGTTGCCTGAGGAAGTGTCACAGGTTGAGAGGGAAGAAGGTATGGGATTATTCAGAAGAAAGATTTAGGATGATGCTTGCAAGGTATCTCAGGAAGTGGAACTACAGTGGAGTGATGCAAAATTCAGACGAGGCAGTAGTAATAGTCCAAAACCACTGCTATTACTAATAATTCTACTTTAAATATCAGACAGGAGGGTTATAGGCAAATACAGCAGGTAAATGCAGTAGAAAAAAGTAGGTAATACAAATTATACTCAATTTGTGAGGCTCGAGTTGGAAACACCTGTTCACCTCAGCTCTTACAGTTAGACTTGGTAATGGACCGCAGGGCTGGGCCGCAATTCTACTGTGAGTTGAGAATATCAAATCAGAAAATGAGAAAATCTCTCGTAGGAGAATTGGTTAACATGTTAACACTAGCAACAGGAATATGATCCAGTTGTACGATGAGGTGGCATACGGCCTGTTGAGAAAGTGAGAAACCCTCATGCATGAAATTACTACTGTTGTAATTTAGAAAATAATGCCATCTATTTCTGTGAGCCCCACCGACTTTTTGCCAGCCTTTTCTTATTTTTCCTGTTTTTTGGTATTTTGCTTTTGGTATTTTGTGCTGCACAGCCTGCCACCAGATGATTTATTGACTATGCATATCAGATCTCTCCACTCTAAGCCACTTTAGATGAATAGAGATAGGTGCTGTTTTGGCAGCTTGTAGCAAAATAACTCCAGGTGATGATTTCTTTAGCTGGACGTGAGGTTACAACTGAACAAGTTTAGGCTCATATTTATCATTGCTATGACACTAATATGTAATTAAACTGTACTACATCTTGCTCTCCTTATGATTTTTAATTTAAAAGGATTTCTTTTTCTCTTCTCATGTTTCTAGAAGAGCCATCCGGTAGTTTTGATTTCGGCAGCACAAGCAGTGATGACGATGGACTGAGGAGGAGGCATGTGCCGTCCTTCGAGGCACCACGACCAAGAACATCAGATGAGGAAGATGAGGAAGAGGAAGTGGAGTTCAAGCTGGCAGAGAAGAAGGAGGAAAAACGTGGGTTCTCTTTGAACAAGTGTATTGTAGCTGCTCTCGTCCTTCTCTGCCTAGGTTCCCTTTTCCTCTCAGGTGAGTTCAACTGGCTATTAAATCAACCTTCCCCATCTGCCTCAAATTTTACTTCTGGTTTTCATGTCAGATAAGGGGCACTGCTCTTGCACATAGTAATGCAATACACTTTGTTTTGTTCAGTAAGATTAACACAAAGCTTTCATCACCTTGTTTATCGTATTTGCTATGATTTATTACATTATCTAACATTTTTTAAATGCCCAAGATTGTCACAGAAATTTTTCTGGTTGAATGCTTGTCTCTTGCATATCATCTCCACATTGGAATCAGTGCAAACTCACCTCTAAAGCTCTTGTATAATCAGAGGTCATTTGGTTGACAGCAGTAGGTCACTTTGTATTGCAAAATATGATTAAGCAATTTAAAAAAAATGTACTGCACAGTTTCCTTATTCCATGATGGTACTTGGTTATGAATTGTATGAATTTCACCAATTCCCACTGGAAGAAGTATGTTTTGAGACTGTGTTGACAAAGCTCTACTATGTCAACAGGTGTCTTCTCTGACCTGGATAATGGTATGTCCAGTGCTAAAGATTAGATCGCAGTAAAAGCTTCTGTGCTAACTGGCTAACCTTCACTAGCTTTGGCCATGTGCTCATCTGGTCTGACTCTTTCATGCACTGGCAGCAGAAAAAGGTTGGAATATAACAGCCTTTCTGGATAGTTTAATACTGCTCTGTGTCATTGTTTGGCAGTACTTACAAAATGTTTAAAGTTCCCATCTTGCTGATACAGTAACCAATAACAGGGAAGTTGTTTGGTTGGGCAAACAGTATTATACTTCAGATTTTTCTGCGTCTGTCTAGCCAAATGATTTCTCCATAGTGTGCACATAGTGCCAGAGATCGTAAAATAACAAGTGGTGTATTTCACAACAAAGGCATCCTTTGCTGTTGTCAGAAGGCTTGGAAGCTATGTGATTGAAAAACTATGTTGTAAGATAAATATGAGAGATGTTGTTTTCTTGCCTGACAGATGACTTCAACTCTTCTGAACTGAGTGATGGCGAGGAAAACCAGGTCTGTCACGATCTCTGACATCATCTTTCTCTTTGTAATGCCAGTGTTATATTGTGTCCAGAATATTGCTGTACAACAGTATGTAAGAAAAAACTTTCCCCAGAGTCCTTACCGCAGTGTCCCGGGTTTGAATCTGGCCCGGACCCTTTGCTGCATGTCATCCCCTCTCTCTCCCCTGCCTTTCCTGTCTCTCTCCAGTCACTATCAAATACAGTAGAAATGCCAAAAACAAAGATGAAACATCTTGTGATATTTAAAATGATTGAACATTAGAATGTTGGTCTTGTTCATTTGCCAATGATTTTCAATCCATTGAACAGGACTGGCTTAGTAATGATCCACAGGATATGAAAGAGCTGTTGGATAAACTGGCACAGGAAAACCATCATATCTCTCAACTAGAAGCACAACTGAAGGTCAGTCCACAAATCATGTTGTTCATAGAAATCATTTCACCTTGTCGTTATGGTTTTCATATTTGAGATGATATGAAGACGGCACATTTTCAGTAAACCATGGTAGCTACTCTCTTTTATGTGCTGTAATACTTGTATCTTACCAGTGTCTGTACAGCAATTTGATTTGTATAGTGTTTTTCTATTCTTTTTCTCTTTTCTTTTCTCAGTCACAGAAAGAGGAACTAGACGCAGCACTGAAGGCAGCAGCAGTGAAGGGTGATAATAAAGGTAAAGAAACCCTGGAAAAAGAAAATGCGAGGATGAAAGAGGAATTATCATCTCTACCTGGCCTGAGGGAAGAGCTAGAGACTCTTAGGTCCAGGGTGACCGAACTCTCCCAGCTCACAGGTATGATGTGACAATCACAGAGTGAAGAGATTCATTTATTATTGACTAAAATCTGCGCCCCTCCATATTGCTTTCATTTAATATTTATTAAAATGATAATCATGTGAATATAACAATACTGTGTCATACAAATTAAAGGAATGCTTCACCCTGAAACCACATACTTTATATCATTTATTCACCCCAAGTTATCTGGAATGTAAAAAAAAAAAGAAGTTTTAATAACATGCCTCACTGAGAACAAAGGTTCCAGGAAGAGGAGTCATTTCTGTTGGAATGGAGTTGATTGGTGACTTTGATAAACAACAGCAAAAAGGATGTGAAAATGTCTGTTTCAAATTCTCAGATTATTTGTGCTTCATAATCCAAATCACGCTCCATTTGTGTGTTCAGTGAATGAGTTACGGGCCAGTCACTACACTGACTGACTCAGTGAGTGAGTGACTCTGTGCAGTCAATGAATGAGTGGGACTCAAAGCCAGTGAACAAGCCAGAGGCGGGTCTCTGATCTGGTGAACGTGCTAGCCAGTCACACACAGTTGCATGTGCGTGAGATTTTTTCCTAAAATGTTTTTTTTTTAAGATAATTTTTTTAGCAAAAGTACATTGGTTTGCTATGTACTAACATATAACGGACAGTCAAGAGTTGGAGAATGCTGTGCAAAGGGTTTGAAATTTGACCGACTTTTATAATATAATTCACTACCAAAGCCATGACAACACTGATATGATGCTTCCTCCACAGTTAATCAGGATCTGCCCACATCTACTGACAACGCAGTCCCTCGCCCTCACAGCAAACATGCAGAGAGCGCTCAGAAAGCGGCTGGACCCGAGAGGAGGAAGGAGAGCGGTGAGGGAGGCAGGCTGAAGGATGAACTCCAGAGACAGAAGGCTCTTTTGGAGGAGAGCAGGAAGAGACTGGAAGGGATGAAGAGAGACGGAGGCAACAGGAAAGGTGTAAGGGACAGTCTGGAGGACATCCAGAAGAGGCTCTCTGAGCAGGTTGAGAGGCTGGGGAAGAAAAAGCCATGGGAGTCCAAGTGGAGCGGGAACAAAGATAACAGACGGGACCACTGGAAGAAAGAGGAGAAGAAGGACTGGAGAGGCGAGAAAGAGTGGAAGCACGGCAAAGAAGGAGGATGGAAGGACAAAGAGGAAAGAGAGAGGAGAGAGAAGGACTGGAGGTCGCACAAGCAAAACTCCCACAAAGAAGCGTGGAGGAAACATCAGGATGAGTGGGAGAGGAAGAAGGACGAGCGTAGAATGGACAGAGAAGAGAGGAGGAGGGACAAGCCATGGCATAAGCATCCTGCCAAGAATCCTCATACCCACAACCACCACCACCATCAACACCAGCATCACCATCACCAGCCCCGCCAGTTTGACCACAGCGACTTCTGGAGACATCAGATGGAGAAGCTTAGACGCAATTTCCGCCCCCAGATGGGCTGCCACACTGTGGAGGACTGTGCCAGCAAGGAGGGGCTCTACCCAGTGGAACTGTCCGAATTTGAGGAACTGCTGGAGGGCTACCTGAGCAAGCTCGAAGGATCCCCGTCCGAGAGCAAGGACGCGATCAGGAAGCAGACGGCAGAGTTCTTCGAAGACGGCGTGTTCATCCATGACAGGGTTCTTTTCAGCGACTTTGCCGAGGACGTGGCGGACATTTTAGAGGACATGGCGGACCTTCTGGAGGACGAGGGGCAGCATGGCGACGACGACGACGCCCTGGAGGAGGCGATGGAAGAGTTTGAACGGGAAGCCCTGTGGAAGTTTTCCGCCACCGCCTAAACAGAGACAAAGACGGGGAAGAGACGTGATAAAAGATACAGCACACGTGGTGGTTTCATAGGACATTTCTTGCCTACCTTCTCCTCTGAAGAGCTGTAATTGTAGTAGAAAACACTTCTGGTACAGAGTGGTTGTGCCTCTCGTAAACATGTCCCTCCAAGTCTTTAATTATAAGCTAGAGTTGTACTTGTCTTTTGGGACTTAGTTGTTGTTACCTACCTCTGTCAGGTCATGTCTCCTAATGCAAAGTCCTGCAGTAAAATGTTGTGTGGGTTTGCCTCTGCAATATAGTATAGTACTTTCTCAACACCTATTGCATGTTGCAGTTCATAGTGTAAATTCAAACTCAGATAATGTTTGGATCACAAAGAGAAAAAAAAAACAGGGATTTAACAAAATAGAGTAAACAGGACCCAACTCAAGTAGTATTTGCAAATAATTATGTTTTAACCCTCTTGAAATACCAGTGCAGTGAGGCTTACTGCATCAGGACTATTCATGTGGTAGTAAGTATGTTGTCGGTGACATAAATGTACGTTAAAGCGACTTTTCCATACTCTTCACATTTGTTTGAACTTTCTGGTACACATTCTTGCAAAACTACTTTCTGCTACTTCGAGCAGGTTACAACAAATACTAAGAGTTATTTGCAGATACTATTTGCCCCAGGTCTGGTAGGACTCTTCTAATCCCAGAGGATCTGATCCCAGATCTATCAGTGATAAGAATCAGATCAGGTCTAACCAGTTCTGTGTCAGCAGATCTTTATTAGATTAGGGTAAACACTAAGAGCTGTTTGAGAGCCCTTAGCGTTTGACGTTTATATTTCACTGGTGTTTTCAACTTTCTGACAGTTGACAGAAAGGTGCAGAACAGCCAGGAACTAGTTTGACATGTTCACATCAGTGCTGCTCCCAAAAAGCAATAGGACAAACTGATAGCCATAGTTGAATTGATAACTGCTAAATCACTTTGGCACTTTGTCTAACACAGATACATTTACCTAGCAGAATTATGTCTCACTTCTCACTAAAAGTATGTTTTTCTTGGCCACTACTGCTTGCCAGTATTGTTTTGTATGTAGCCATGGGGACCTCCAATGCATGATCTACATCACTGGGTATCCCAGAACATTCAGAGCACTAAATAGAGTTAAGTGAGGTACAGTAATTACTCTCTTGAACCAAACAGTGCTTCATTTAATGGATTTTGTTCATACACCTAAATGGGGTTCATTTCAGAACCATTATTTTTTTTTTTTGCCCTCTCACTGTGTAGGCAGGTTGATTCCATAAGCTGCTGAGGGTCAAAACGCTCTGGGTGACCCGGCCCAGCTCACTGTCATATAAACTGACATCCGCACAGATTAGTCACTAGTAAATTGTGTTCTAGAGAGAGGAATAATTAATCCCAGGAGGAAAATTGAAGAAGCTGCTACTTCTGGGGGGTTGTTTGTTTCCTCAAGTTTTCAAGTTGAATGAGCCAGGCTGAAGGTACAAGAAAAAAAAAAAAGAGTCAGTAATTTATGGCTGTATTGCTTTCCAGTGGTTGGTACTCCATTATTATTTACTGTATATCAGAGTTCTTGGCTTTTAGTCGTTGTGATCATATTTCAACATTAAGCTCCTCCACCTCCCTTTAGATGGATTTGAAGTTGAGTGTGACAGATTTTTATGGTTGGTACGTGTTTCAGTGATTGAAAAAAGTCTGCTTTGATGCATTTCAAGTTTCTTTTTCATCTGTTCAGTGCACTGCAACTTTGCTTTTTACCAAAAAAAAAAAAAAAAAAAAAATCACAAGCTGCACCTGTCCCAGACCCCATATACATTGAATGTGAAAATGTTGATGAAGGTGTTAGTTATTTTGGTTTTTAAAAAAAATGTTTTGCCAGCTACTGCATATGTGCCTTTGCTATCAAAATTCTGTTAGATTGGATAAAAGGTGTTTGAAATGTTGAATTAATTTGCTTTTGCAAGCTTAACACACACTAGTTTGTTTGCAAGCTTACTGCTACTTTTAGGGCAGAGAGTGAATGTAAGAGGCTTTACACACAAGTGTCCAACTGATTTTAGTTAAACTTTGTCTTCTCTGCTGTATGTGAAGAGGAAAAACTGGGTTTGTGTTTGTTTTTGTTACAAATATTTAGGCCAAAGGAATTGCAAATAAGTTTAATCTAAACAAATGAATCCTGTCAAGAAACACATTTATGAGAGTTTAATCAGTATTTTTGAAGTATTTTTTCTTCTTGGGTCAACAGAAGGACTTTGTGCTTACGGATAATTTAGGAAACGTGTCAGATGTGCATGTGTCTGATTCTTGGACAAATGTATTGATGCATTTCGAGTATTTCTTATTTTTTCCTGTCATGAGTCATGTTTTCTCTTAGCAAGTCAGTGTTAAGTTCAATAAAGTTTTCACCACTGAAGATGTGAATATTTCTATTTTTGTCAAAAAGCATCATAATAATCAATGTATGTAGTGCGATGTCAGGTTTGCTACTTCTCATGTTTCTGTGGGGGGAAAATCCTTTAATAATGGTCTAATTCCATTTAGAAAAATAAATGAATAATGCAATTTGCAATCAAATAGTATCAGGTGGATACTGAAAAATTTCCAGCGATACCCAGCCTTGCTCACCATGCCTGAATTGTTGTGTATGACTCACTGACTTCGGAAGTGTTGACACAGTAGTCATCCATTGTCACCGTCATGAAGCCGAGCCAAAATATTTAAGTAGTGATGAAACAGTATGAGCCGGAGCTTACACACTCACAGATTTGAACCCACACACTTCCTGTCCTAGCAAGTGAACTAACCAGTGTGGCAGTCGGTCCTCAAACGCTGATGAGCAGGAATGTTACTGATGATTGAGAGCAGTGTGACACTTTGAAGCTGCACAGAGAGAGAGAAAGAGAGAGAGAGAGTTTGTCATTCTCCAAATTCTAGAGGGGAGCCACATCAGAACGAAACAGCCAAAGCTTTTCAGGACACTTATGTAAAAAAAAAAAGATTATATTTCTTTAATTTTTTAAACTTTGTAGGTTCCTTTGAGGTCTATAAAGTCTCTTACAAGGGACGAATTGTCAAGGCAGCTGAATTGCATTAAGTTACAGTCAGATCCACAGTTAAACAAAAACAGCAGAAAACTCATTAAGAGTCAAAAAAAAAAAATAAGAAAAGGAGAGAAATAAGAAATTGGAGAAACAGTGGCACAAAGGAGCAACTTCATCTTCCACAGTCCTAAAACTGTTTTAAATTCCATTATCTGTTCTGTAACATGAACGTCGTGATACAAAGTCTGCAGCTTGGCTGAGGAAAAAGTAATTACAGAGATTTGCATTATTATATAATTCCACAGATGTATGCCGGGGACTGCACTAATAAGCCACTTTTTCAAACAGCATATTGTTTGAGAGATGTTGTGTATAAACTACTAACTGCTTAGTCACTCTTGATTCAGCCACTTGATTAGAATGGCCTGACCGAGATGCTATCTGTAAATCCCCTGTTCTGCAAACACAGCAAATTAAATGGATTTTGTCCTGTCATCAATGCAATGTTGCTCTTTGTAGGACAAAATGGCAGTTTGTGTGTGTGTGTGTGTGTGTGTGTGTGTGTGTGTGTGTGTGTGTGTGTGTTTAGGGGCATATGTGCACCTGTATGATGTGTATCCTCAGAGTAGATAAGCATACCCTGCTGAATGGGGGAAAAGAGGTTTGGTGTTTTCCGCTGATGTCTGCATGATGAATGGAGATGGATGGGATATATTAAGACAGGTGGGGAGGTCAAAGCTCCTTGTACCTGCTGCATTAAGCGCCGAACAACAGGTGAGATGCCGGCCTCCGTCCTCATTTGTGTGGAAGCTGCATGCTGCTCTCTTCAGCTCTCTCATTCCTCTCTCTCCATGTTATTGTCCAGGTAACATCCCTGCTCTTACCAGAAACCACAATGGAAGCTGCCATCACCACCCTCATCACTCAGTTCAAGACCTGCGCGGGGAAGGACGGATCCTCCAGCACCCTGAGCAAAGATGAATTCCACAACCTGGTGACCTCTCAGCTTCCCAACTTTGTCAAGGTAAAGCTCAGAACTTGGATACACTCTCAGAAAATACAGCCCAAAATTGCACCTTTAGGGGTACACTGGCTTGTGAGTGGGGCAGTACCCTCTAAGGTGCAGCTTTTGTACCCACTGGCTACTTATTTGTACCTTTGTGTTTTTTACCTTATAGAGACCAGTCTACAATATTGAATTTTCATATCCACTAGTCTCCAAAACTTATTTCATTTCAAGGCTACTCAACTATAGCCTATAAGTTCAAATCTACCTTAAATTAATATTTTACCTAATTTATTTATTTAGGTATTTACTCATTCATTGTATTTGGCCTAACAAACACTGTCTCCTGATATTGTACCATAACTTTTAGAGAAAACGGTTATATATATGTATATGTACCTTTTTGGCTCTGGGGGGCAGAAATGGACTCCTACTGTACCCCTATTTCTGAGAGTGTGTGGCTACTTCTACAGCCGATTTCCATCCATTTCTCACAGAGGTATCTTGAGCATGTCTAGATATCTGATTGTGGAGAAGGTATTGTGGTGAAGTCAGAGTCTGTGGTCTCTGTGGGGGCTTTGTAGAAAAACTCTACCAGCAATGTTATCCATCCTCTTCAAGATCATACCCTCTCCCACTTATTAAACAGTTTAGTGGCTCTAAACTAGGCGAGATGTTACAGACTTAGTCTTATGTGCATAAACAAGTAGAACACGGCACTATCAATGCCAGAGTTAGAGTTTTCCAACAGGGGCTGTCCATGGTTCAGTCAAGCGCTACAGACACAAGTGGCCATGTTTATGTCTGCATAAACATTAGAACTCAATTTGTTTTAATTTGATTTGATTTGATTTAATTGACTGAATTTGATTTGTGCTAATAATTGCCCACTCGGCACCCATTGCACTCTCGGCTGGTCTGGAAGTGGCTTCTTTCTCTCTGTGACCTTTCTCAAGATTTTTTCCATTTTTCCTTTTTTTTTTTTTTTTTTTGCTGTGAGGGTTTAGTGTAGGGTAAATACTGTGGGCCTGCAAAAGCCTGTAAAACTGTAATAGTGAATAAAGGCTCTAAATAAACTTGAACTGAAACTACTCAGCTTCCCCCGTATTAAATATATACTTTTGAGGAACTTAATTAAGCATGGAGGTATTGTTTTGTGGGACTGTAAACTGATGTGTTTTAGTTGTAGTTAGTACTGTCCTCAGCCATTAGATGGCAGGGCAGTCTTGCAAAGCAATCTAAACCAGAACGGACTTGCATATATTAAGGCCTCCTCTCTGTCATTGCCTGCAGAACGCCAGCGACTCGGCAGCCATCGACCAGCTCATGGTCTCCCTGGATGAAAACAACGACGGCGAGCTGACTTTCCTTGAGTTCTGGCAGCTGATTGGAAAACTGGCAAGCAAGCAGGGAGGCTTCAGTCAGTAGAGGTCTGCCTTGTCAGTCAAGTTGTGGCTTTCTACAGATTGTGCAACACCATCCAACTGGATTCTGAAACCAAACTGTAACCTCCGGGGCATTTTATTTCTTTTATCTGTGTCAGTGCCACATGTGTAACTCTTTAGTTAACCATTTGTTGGACACAAGGATGTTGGCATTAAAAGCTTCATTGTCTTGAACTCTGTTACATTTGTTCTCCTGTCTTTCATTGACTATGTTATATGACATCCAGCCACCCACATCTGACAGGGTGTGTAATTCAGCATAGATTAGTGGCACAATTGTCCTGTAATTCTATATGCATTACTGCCACCACAACTACACCATGCAGACTATATCTTGTTCCATAGGGCTTCATAATACCTATACAAAGCTGCCTGACCATGCGTTAAGCTACGGTAAAGCAGAGGTGGACTGGCCCTCCTTGTCTGTCACCGAGGCCTAAATAGTATAGGCTATGTAATGGGGATACATTGCACTGTTCACCAAACACATCCCATTATGCTTGGGAGGGCTTATTGTTTATGCATGGGTTGGCACTTTGTAGTTTAATTACTTTGTGCTTGTTTTGTTGGTGTATTCTTGGCATTACGGTCACTACTGTCCTAGTTCAGATGTCTAGACAGAGTTATGTGTGCTGAATAGTTACCAGCTGTTTTAAAGCCTATAATTAATTTTTGTGAGCAAAAAGGGGGGTTGCCTCTAAATGAGAAGTACTCTTGTGGCAGGTAAGACAATGTGAACTTTGTATCCAAATTCAACAGAAAGGTGCCACTGTGGGTGTGGCAGCTGACTAGTGAGTCAACAGCAGACAGAGGAAGGTACTACCTGGTGTAGTAAGGGGTCTGGGTGTGTTTGCGCGTATATGTGTACGTGTGTGGTGAGCTTTTGTGTGTGTTTGTACATGCACACACAGGCAAGTCACTAATGCTACTAATCCCAAAAGCCTTCCCAGGTAATCTAAAGGTGGAGGCTTTTCATCTTGACTATCCACCAACCACCACTGATGATATTTCACCTCAAAACAACTTTAATGTGAAGACTTGAGGGCCCATTCTGAGATCTGACACAGCTGCATGGCCACCTTTAACCCACTTTTTCTTCAAACTGGCTTTCTTGATTAATATATTCTTTTCATTGCCCTGAAGATTTTTTTTTTTTTTTCCAATCTTTTTTCCATGTGGATAACCCTTGTTGATGCAAAAAATGAATTTTTGTGGCATCTGAAAGTCGTAGTTTCCACCCATGGAGAATTATGTGTGCATTCCAATATGTGAGATACTTATAAAACTGGTTGAGTCTTTAAGCAGATAAAGTAATCCCACCCGTCCCGTCCCCTCTTCCCTCACTATAAATCTGCACCAGACCACAAGCCTGGATAGTTGGCCGCACAAATCACACATGACGCGAACCATTTGGATCATGAGCCAAAGATAATACCAAACAAAAACCATGTAAAAAGGGTTTGCTACAGTTTTACTCCCTTTCCTAAACGTTGTTACTGCAGCTCTTCCACATTCCCAATCCTCCTCCTCACTCCAGGTACACGCCCTTTGACTTGTCAGGGGGAAAAGTTTTTAAGAAAAAAAAAAAAAAAAAACTAAATCACGGAAGAGATTCTGCAGTCCTACTAGTTTGGCAAGTTCTCTGGTCTGAAAGCAGCGTAGAAAGGCGGAGAAGAGGGCAGAAACTCAAATTTGGGCACATTTGTACACTTCTCTTGTCCTGTAGACGTTATACGGTGAGTTACATGCGTCTTTCTGGTTTCATATGGGTTTATGCTCCGTACAAACTATATTATAGCTCATCGTTTATGCCACGTTTCGATGTAGTCTTGGTAGAGCCATCTCATGAAACTTAGCTACGGTCTGGCTGCAGGACGGTTCCTGTGACTCCATCTCTCACAACTTTATAAGCTCAAGTTGCACTTTGATAAAACCTTATCTGCGTATTTGAGACTAATTACTGATGTGCAATGAAATGCTGCCAGTTTCACCATTATTTAATTAGCATATATTTCCATTCGGAAAGACGTGATATTTTAGTGTACATCAGCAGATAAGCTGCCGATTAATTTCTGTTTACTTATCAAAACTGAAGTCTGTGGCTCAATAATAGACCGCAACATAGTTTATCTAGTGGGCGCATAAGGGTTCCGCGTAAAGGCGCAATTTTGCGTAAAATCAACATTTTACGCAGGACAGTTTTTATACGCAGGCCCACAAAACCGACGTCAGCTTGATTTGTAGTGCATTTTTGTGCGCAGTTGTGTCACTCTTGACAATTAAGCCAGCATCGTAAAGTTTTCTAAAACTTTTCAGAGTACATGTCATACTGTTAATGATGAATGCTGGCAGTCACGGCGACTCTCCCGTTCGGATGCTGGGGGCGCTTCATCATTAAATTGCCTGTATTTTCAAACCAAGCTTGTGTCCTGAATGAAAGACAGACACTATGAGCCTGCTCACTGCATTTTACAGCCACAACCTAACTTGTTCCTCTGTTAATATTTCATGCCACACGAGCGGTAGTATTGTCATTACTCTGCGCACATACCGTATCACATTCGCCCATTTGGAAACGCAACACTCAATCTCCTTTGGGCTCTGGAGGGAAACGGGAAACCTCTGCTTGTATATATTTAATTATTTGCCCCGTTGTTTTTTACCCTTTAAGACAAATAACGGGGAGTAGTTTGTTCTGAATCCTGAGAGGGATAATGCGAAGCTCTGACGTGGGACAAGTAATGCAAGTCTTGAATTCATTTGTCCAAATTAGGGCCCCTGCACGTGTTGGGAATAATAGACCGGTCAGTAAGTGAATAATGAATGTGAGAACGGACCGAAATGTAACTCCAGGAATAGAAGAAATGACATCGTCTTTGCTGTGTATTTCTTTGATAGGGCTCGATGGCCCTTGTGTGATCAGGCTGTCGAGGGTGTGTCACAGCGGGGTGTGCAGGAGCAAGGCCCCTGAAAGTCCCTTCAAAACGCAGCTTATGTCTATAGAATACAATTAACTGATACAAAAATATGATCCGGGGTGGGAATTATGCAGATTTCATATGAAGACGGCATGCATAATTTGAATCAGCATGCATGATCGTGTGATTGTTGCTTAATGGGAGCCTTACTGCCAATCAGTTGTGTTTCCTCCACATGCAAATTTGTGATCTGTTCAGCAGATTGGGTCACAGTAGAAACAAAGATTTTGCACCAATTTGTGATGGGAACGGGGGGCAGTGAAATTTTAGATTGTAATAGGCCTATATATGTCAGAGCTCTCCCTCATGGCATAATTAGACTAACAGGCATGTTTCCTAATTGGCCCCTGCTTGTGGCGCCTGCAGTGGGGAAAGGGCTGGTCAGTTGGTTGAGTGTGACATACACTCCTCTGAGTGATGAGACATTAATTTGCTATCTACAAACGACCACTCAGATTTCTGTCATGTGCAACCTGACATGAACGACACAGTATCCTGGTGAAACGAGGAGCCTGTGTGTTTTCCCACTAGAATAAGCTCTTGTTTGCTCTGCCGCATTTGAATAGTGAAGCCGGCAGACGAGTTTCCTTACAAACTGAATATCCCCTCGCTGCTTTGGGGCAAACTAGCTTGCAGTCGGCCTGTAAATTCCTGTCTAAGTGATCTCCACAGACAGCAATGAATGGAATTCCTACAAGGATGTGTCACCCACTGGCATGTATTGCATTTTGTGCACAGTCTGTAGAATATCTTACATCTAGATCTGTTGTGTGTAATGAGAACCATATCACATCTACTTAGGCTCCCAAATACATTGTACTTGCATGGTTTTAATTATTATATGTAAGGTCAAGTGGCTCTGTAAACACATATAATCCAATACTTAAAATCCGTATACTGTTTCATTGTCTGTCAAACACACCAGGATACAACCGTGTGAAGGGCAATGGTTTGAGTAGGACGTCAGACGGGGCAGAACGGGATGGGGGGGGGCAGGAAGACAGGAAGAGAGAATCAGAACGAGAGATAAATTCAGCTGGTAAGAGAGAGAGAAAAGAGAGAAGAACAGACAGTTGGTAGGTAATCCCTTAGGTAATCTGAAACCTAGTCCCCTTGGTAGCTTCAGTAGATCAGATGACCTATCAAAGATCAGAACTTCCATTGTGCATCACAGCTTGTCTCTCAATCAGACTCCCTCTCACCCTCTGAACTGAGCTCACGTCACTGTTCATCCCTCGCTGTGGCTCTAGACTCAACACCTGAAACGACGAGCCTCGCAGGGACTCTGTTTCATTTTCCACTGGGCCGCCTGTCCATCTCAAAAGTTGTATGCTTTTCGAATTTTGCTGTTCTGCTGCTTTCTCCTGCTCATGGCCGGTCTAGCAGCGGCTAGGACTGTGGCAGTAATTTCTGTCAGGCTCTGCTGTTTGTGACTCATTAAAACCATAATCTTTCTCTCTCTCTCTCTTCTCCCCCTCCCCCCTCTTTTTCTTCCACGAATACACTCATTTTATTTCTCTCTCTCTCTCTGTCTCTCTCTCACGCCTCCTCCCTCTCCTCTTCCCCTCTGCCGTCTTGACCTCCTTCTCCTGCAGTGTGAGGAGTCATGGAGGCGGCCATTCAGACAGTGGTGAAGGTCTTCCTGAAGTCGGCCAAGGGGAAGGAAAGTCTAGGAGGAAAAGACTTCCAGAGGCTTGTGGAGAGCCAGCTCAGCAACATCCTGACGGTTAGGAAATCTTCAATGAATCTCTGTGAAATGTTACCAACACTGGTATTAGATAACCACCTCACAGAAAGCACACAATAACCCTGCATGCGCACCAGTCAATGAGTGTCGTGACCAAATGTCAGTGTAATATGTAATGCGTGAATAGGGAATGTGATCTTATATGATAGAATGACATTCATCAGCATAATAATGTAAATAGAGACACTCATAGAGGTCCAGTTACTAATCTTGCATGGTGATTTCACCAGTGAGAGTTCAGGTAGAATTACGGCGTAGTCAGCATCACACCTGATTGTCCCATGGTTCTGTGTGCCTGCTCAGGATACAGACAGCAAGAAGGCAGTCAACGAGATGCGCGAGGGCCTGGACGCCAACCAGGACGGCAAGGTTGGCTTCGAGGAGTACATGAAGCTGGTCGGTTATCTTGCAACCTCGCTCAGCCAGCAGCGCATGCTCAACAACGAGGAGACCCAAAAGCCTGTGGCCGAACCAGGGGCAGAGAGCGCCCCGGCCCCGGAGAACGCGGAGGCAAAACCGGAGGCAAAAGCAGAAGCCAAGGCAGAGGAGGTGACGCAGCCCGAGGCAGCCGAGGAGAAGCCAGCAGCAGCGCCAGTGGTGGCAGCAGAGGCGACACCAGCACCAGCAGAACCAGCGGCGCCCGCAGAACCAGCAGCTGCGGCGGTGGCAGCGGCAGAGGAAGTGAAAGAAGTGGTTAAAGAAGAGGCGAAAGAGGAGGTGAAAGTGGAGGAAGCAGAAAAAGCGGAGGATGCGAATGAGAAGCCGGCTGCAGCCGCTGAGGAAGAGGAGGAGAAGAAGCCGGAGGAGGCGACCTCATAGGGGACAATACATTCCTTCACCCACATCACACTACAGGCTCTCGTGCAACACTACACACAGCACAGCATAAACAATGCCAAAATAAGTCAGTAAACCACTAAAACGGTCTTTTTTTTCCAGTGCACACAGTTTAGAAATAAAATACGTTCAACGCCAAACACTACAAACCCAGCTCCAGATTAAACTCTCACTCTTCCTATTTGATAAATACATGTACATGATACTCGAATAATTCCATTCTACCAGTACTTACCACTGTGTTAATGTGTATGTATGTCCCACTATGTAGCACACTTACCTCACTGATATACTATGAGAGCATGCAGACATTGATTATTGTGTGCATGCAATATCCCTGTGAAACCGTCAGAAAGCATCCCTGTATCCCTGTATGACACCACATCCCTGCTGCACCACAGCCACACATGCGACCACTGTGTCACTGAACACGATGTAATGCACCACTGCAGCAAGGCCCCCCTGGTTTACACCCCTTCCCCTCCAGATTTTTTTTTTTTCTCCATCTGGGTCTGTCACTCGATGTCTTGCTGTATCATGCAATCCCTCTCTGCTTATTATACATTTCATTGTATGCACCTAGGTCAGGCCTCACTGGATCATTGTTAAAACATTGGTTGGCATGGCATTATACACCTAGCTTTGCATGAAAATCTGTCAATAATGCTTTCTCCACGTTACACCCCCCCACTTTCCCCTCCACCCTCACGTTGATGTGGAGCTGATTTGGCGTGACAATAAACAAATTGTTTTGCTGAAGCACTGAGTTACTTCAGCTCTTCTTAATAGTATACTTTATATCCCCCCTCTCCCTTTTTGTCTAGTCCACTCTGGTCTCTCTCTCTCTCTCTCTCTCTCTCTCTCTCTCTCTCTCTCTCTCTCTCTCTCTCTGCCTTCCTCTCTCTTTTTCTCTGTAGTTCCCAGGAAGGTTCAGATCATCTGGAGGCTATATGCTCTACAGTCTTAGTCAACCATGGATTAGGAGATGGAGGATCAGGTGTGGCCTGTCCTAATAATGGCCCATGGCTAAATAATTAAGGGCCCAGGATGGAATCCACACCAGAGGACCCTTATGGTCACATGAGAGCCCAAAATAGTCCCATGGGAGTGGGCTGGTGACCGGGGAAGCAGGCCAGGGAAGTTCTCCATGGATGGATGGATTAAAATTGATAGGAAAGAACAAGAAAACTCCATCAAGAAACTCACAGCAGATCTTACTTGGTGGACGCTGTTATCTCAAGTGTTTTACAGTGCCGTGCATGCGTAATTCTCATTGGTGGCCCCAGCGGGATCTATCCTTGATCTCCCAAGCAGTGGCACTGTAACGGTCATGTTCTACCTGTTTACCTACACAGGAGCTGGACAAGACAGTATCTAAAGTGACCCATGGTAACGCTGGATAGGGGGAGTGACACGAAAAGGTCTCAGTAGAAACTTGACCCTTGTTTTGGTGGCTCTTAAAGCTGTTAGTTGCTTGTTTTCCTCTGGTTGTGACGCCAGTTGGTCAGGCTTGCGTGTTTGGTTTATAGTCACACCCTTGTATAGTTGGGAGACCCTGTTTGACCTGCAACTGGATCCCTCTGTCCCCGGCATTAGGAAACGACTGGATTAGGCATTTGAAGGGGAACACACCCTAGGACACAATTACTTGAAAGCGGTACTGGGCTGCAGTGATCCTGCTCATTTTGGTTGTAGTCTTCCAGAATACTGAGCCATCAGTCATGAATCTGTGTGGTGTGGTTTTTACCAGCATGCCATTGCATAAGATATGGCATGCTACAAGTAATTGATCTAACAGATATTACCATTGTATTAACATTATAGAGGCCTCTGTTCAAGCTCGACAGATCTTGACTTAGTGCTGGCGTTTTGTATTTAACTTTTTCTTAATTGGACCACTATAGAGATTACTTGAAGTTTCAGGGAAACATAACTATTTGTCACATTATATGCAAACAATTTGTTGATTAAAATTGAATGATTTGTAAATTGTCTCATCATCAATAATGCAGCCATGAGAAAAAAGGTTCATGTTGCATGCCTGCTACGTAGTACCAGGCCTGTGACATAGAACTTAAGGCACATTTTGGGCACAGCACCAAAATTGCACCTTATGCATTGTTACAGCACCTGGCACTTCAAACTCCTCAGCAGCAAATGGGCAAGATAAACCTGAGTCATGTGGCCACCCTGCCTCACTGCGGCACTCCCATTGTAAATACTCTCATCGACGCTCCACTCAGCTTTCAGCACACAGTATACTCGTAGTAGTGGCATTCCTTGCATGATCTATTGTTACTAACACACAATAGAGCTCCATTGGACAATTTTTAATAATTTAGAGTATATTGTTATTCCATTTAATTCTTTTTATTAACTGCCATATCCTTTTTAATACCTTTTTTATACGTTCTTTTCTTATCATGGTACTTCCTGTGAAAAACATATCACTCTCTTGCACCATCTACAGCCAGCCTCCTGCTTGCTATGTACATAGGCCTCAGGCTTTTGCGTCTTATATACACTGGCAAGCTGCATACCTTATTATTTTCCCCAATATGCTAGGCATGCTTAAACACATTGCAACCTTTGTAACCTTTCTCCACATTAGGCTAACAAATCTGTAATGTGATCTTTGCATCTCACATAGTTTCCTGGTTCCAGGAAACTAGAAACTGGACTGATCAAAATTCACCTTATTGACCTGCATTAAAATTACTTTACTCGCACTGCCAAGTGATTCCTGGATTTATACTGAATAGAACTTAGTGAAACAGTATTTGCAAATACATTTGCCACAGTTAATAATTTTTTTTTAACCTACTTGGAATGGCAGATGGACAGAGTGGCAGATAAGTTGTCAGTCACAGAAAAGTCAACTAAGTTTACTTTCAAAAAGGGAAATTTCTGGCACATAATTTAAGCCTCCTGTCTTATGTCGCAGATTCTACCCATCTTGTGCTACAAGCAGGTAAAAAACTGCTGGTGCTAAAAGCAGCAAATTGCAACAGGGAATATTTGCACCAGCATACCTCTGCCACACAACAGTCTGATTCATTATAGACACTAAATAAAGGTACAAGCCTGTGTTGTGAATGCTCCCAGTGAATATAAATGTGTACATACTGTACATGTATGTGTGCATAGTGGTCAAGGCTCATTTGGCCAAAATGTCTCTGTGATTAATTATCGATGGGTGCATTCCTAATACATTGTGCAGGCTTTTATCTTTATCTATGAATTGATTCATTTTGCCAAGCAATGTAAAATGTGTGTGTGTTTAGCGATTTGGCTCATTTCTACCCACTGTCACGTCCAGCAAAACCCACTATGCCAATGTTTTACCGCGAATCTTTAACGCTGTATCATTTTTGCTTAATCTGTGTAACAAATGTAATGGCTAATAATAAATAAAACTGTGACAATAAGCTATTTTTTTGGCCTGCTTTGTGGAGCGGCTTGGTTCCTCGTAGAGGTCAAGCTTCCATGCAGTGCGTGCACATGTGTGTGTGCGTGTGTGTAAGAGAGAGAAAGCACTTGCATAGAGAGAGGGAGGACAGAAACAGAAGCTGGGTGTACGTAAGTGGGTAAAGGAGGGGGGGGGTGCAAGTGATATTTAAGCCACTGGCAAACTCTCTCCCCATCCATCTCTGCCTTGGCTCTGTCGTCTGCACCTCTTCAGAGACAAAGGAGGCCCTCCATCAGCAGTCAGGTAAGATAGACAGCTTGGAGGGGTTACGGCACTATACTTTCTCCTCTGTATGTGATGTGTGTTTCCTTGGAGTGGCCAGTATTTTATCAGGTGTGCAACTGTAGCAAAGAGCTGCAAATCCACATTCCTCAATTGCAGTAATGCATGGGTGATGGATGCTAACCAACAGTGCCAGTCTAAGGAAACTTGAAAACCAATTTTTGGGGAGGGCAACTTTGGGGATTTTTTTTTTTTTTTTTTTTTTTTTTTCTTGAGAAGATGCAGTCTGATTTCTCTGGACAGATGACTTTCAAGGAAGAGCGTCACATGATATTAATTCACATGATGGAATGATGTAAGGAATTGTGTGAAGTTGATGTGATTTGTTGCAGGGAGTTATTACATGACAGAGATATTTAATCTACAAAATCTATGAACGACAGTCATCCTGTACTTAATAACTATTATAACATGGTAATTCCAAATCATTGCCACATATTTATTTTTATGCCATCATATTTTTTGAATGCTATTGCTCATAACGGTTAGTGGCTTCAAGTGAATATTGCTCCTTCATCGGGATCATGTGCTGTAAATGCATTATTTCTGCACTCAATATTATGTTACTGACAGCACTTTGGTCTCCATGGTTTCCTATTGTATTGTGTCAGTCACTGAGACAGATGACCCCTATAGATTTTCCAGTTAGTCAGCTTTGGTGTCCACTCTCCTCCTCTTTCGTCTCCTCTGCCCACCACTCTGACCTCACCTGTACTGTGCACTTCAGGATGATGACAGCCAGCTATCTTTGAAACTGGCATCCCTTCCTGTTTTGGTGATTGTTTTGCAAGGGGTGCAACTGGACTTGTAGAGTTACTTGAATAAATGATTAATTCACATCTCTTTCAGCAACAGTCTATTTTAATAGTATCTTTTATACACAGGGGCCTTTAACTTTAGACTTTTAAGTGAGGTGAGTTGTCCTCACCTGTACACATGTGGTCAATGCATGGCAGCACCTCAGGTTACTTGGCCCTCGGTTTCTGATTGAGATTACCAGTGGGTTAACTGCATGACAGTTTTATGTTTCACTTGTGGTTTGAATGCTAAGACCATTGTTACATGATTGGCAAGCAGACAACACGTTCTACACTGAAAGCACTTTTCACTGATACTGTGATGTTATCATTCCTTGCATTACCAATTCAGCTTACAAGGGAGATAACTCGTGGAACTATCAAAACCTGTTATGGCTTCACTGTTCTTACATCTGCCTTGCTTTGTATGCAGTACATGAAGTGAAATGATCATTTGTAACATGCTGAGGGTGGCAGGTTTTCGACCCCAAAGGGAGTCAGCATCATTGACAATGACTTATCTGTGTCTGTGTGTGCACAGTCTCTCCACGAGCCCAGCACAAGAAGATCCAAGATGCCGGACACAATGTGTGTAAGATTGTTCGAAAGCTTCTCCAAAGCTTGTTTCATCTTTCCATTCAAACCTCTGAAAATGTAAAACCAAGTAAGGTCACACATAGTGATCCGAACACCTTTAGAAGGGCCGGAAATAGCCTCTGCACTAGGCAACATGTAGAGAGCTATTTGGCCCGAGTTATAGAAGTGGGCAAACTTCTCTAGCTTTGTTTCCTCCAGTCCATCCATGTATCTGTCCACCTATCACTTTGACTTGGTTGCTTCACCCTTGTTTGCTATGTGGCCGCACATGCAGCTGGGGCTGGAGCGAGCATTTTGTGGTAGATACTGATCTTTGATCTGATACCCCCTCCAGCATGTCCAAGGAGCCCAGTTCCAACCTGGAGAGTGCCATGCAGATGCTGATAAAGACCTTCCACAAGTATTCAGGGAAGGAAGGAGACAAGTACACGCTGAGCAGGAGTGAACTGAAGGAGCTGTTACTAGAGGAGCTGGGAAGTTACTTGGGGGTAAGAGCAGTGTGTGTTTGTGTGTGTGTTGACGTGTGTACGTGTGAAGAGGCAAATATGTGGTTGTACAATAACACTGTAACGCAATTCACAAATATGCAATCATGCACCGACACACAAGTGAAGGTATGTGCTTACATACCCAGAAACACAAGCACAGACAAGCCCACGTTCTGATGTATGTGCACACTCCACACGCGCACCTACACACTCACAAACGAGCAGACATTCTTAACCCTTTCCCTCCCTCCTTCCCTCCCTCTCTCTGTCTCTCCATCTGTCTCTCTCTGCTCTGACAGAGCTCCAAAGATAATGAAGCGGTTGAGAAGGTGATGAACGACTTGGACGCCAACAACGACGGGGAGGTGGATTTCACCGAGTTCATCATTCTGATGGGCGCCCTAACGGTCGCCTGCAATGACTTCTTCCTGGAGTACAAAACAGATGACAAACCAAAGGGCGATAGCAAAGGCGATTCAGCGGAGAAGAAAGAATGAATCAGAGCAAGAGAGGGAGAGTGGGAAAAGTGGGAGGGAGATGGGGGTGAGGGGTGGGGGTCGCTGGGGGCAGAGGGAGAAGGAGGGAAAGGAACAGGAATTAGACAAGGGAAAGGAACTGTGAGGCAGAAGAGAGAGGGGGGAAGGAGTTGAAGTGGATTGTTGTCTTATGCAATTTCTAAACAGTACAACTGTGAGTGTGAATGTGAGACAGAGGGACGCGTTCCAGCAAATAGCTTGTGGGCATTTAGGAAGGGCAGTGTTTTCCCTCTGCAGCTATATTTCACACCACAGTGTAGTCACAGATCCGGACCTAGTTGTACTGTTCACATACCAATGAGTGACATTACATACAGGGTATATTTCAACCTCATCCCTTTACAATGTTATGTTCAGATTTAGCAGTTTCGATGGCTTCTTGTACGCTCTTGTATGATTATGGCACTGGAAAAGAAGATGGCAGAATGCACACCAGGGTGTTTGAGCATCTCTTGCACATGAATAATTTGTGAACATATCTTAAGTTACAGATTATCAAATTATTATGTATTCAGTGTTGAACATTCCAATATGATTTATCCCTTTCCTTGCACCTATTTTGTAATCTTTTTTGGTAATAACCAACGCATTCTTCGAAATATTAAACATGGCATTTAACCAACTATTAATCTTGGTTTGTTGTCTCTCACATATATAAAACCCCCTCACACCACACAGCATTGTGACAGATTCATCAACATGTGAGGAATTACTCTCTGCACCTGGAGATCAGGTTGGAGGGTGCAGAGAGAAACTATGTCAGCAAATTTTGTGTGTACGTGTATGTGTGTGTGTGTGTGTAAGAGAGAGAGAGAGAGAGAGAGAGGACAGAGAGACAGATAGAGATAGGGAAAGAATGAGTGTCCATGTTGGTGTGTGTGTGTGTGTGTGTGTACTGGGGATTCCCACAGTGTAAACTGCTCCAGCTCACACATCCTGCCAACAATATCCTGCAAGTCTTGTTCCACCAGATATAAACTGACCCAGATGTTTGACTTGGATCTGCACTGGAAAACTTCTTCAAAAGAGAGACAGGGACAGAGGGAGGAGAAAAAGAGAAAGAGAGTGTTTGAAGGCAGACAAAGACAGAGTATTCGCATGTGTATGCGCATGTGTGTGCGTGTGTGTTTGTGCATTAAGAGCCAGCAAAAGTTGGGAGTGATTGGCCTTGGGGAATCCAATTTATGGAGTATATCAGTAAAGTATGTAGCTTGGAAAACAGCAGTATAATCATCAAGGAATGTTCAAGCTGCTGTGACTGTGAGCACAGTTGCTGTCCTTCAGTGTCTCACTCACACCATTGGCTGTATTAGTAAATCAACACGTCTCTCTGCACCTCATTGGCTTTTACAGCTGCTTGTCACTTTAAAGAATAAATGAGAATGAAACAGAGAGCAGTGAATCACGGATCGCCCCCTGTCTAACACAGTATCTTGTCACTCCTGGATGTAATTGTGCTTGAGGTCTATTGATCAGCTGAACCGCCTCCTCCTCTTACCTGCAGCAATAGTGTGAAACTGACGCCGGCTCAGTATCTGGAGGCAGGTTCGCCCTGCTCCTGTTTGCGAACATTGTTTGGCTCTCGCTGTTTTCAAAAGCTTTTTCTGATTGGGTGGTTTGAATGTCTCAGTGTTGTGTACGCAGCTTGTGGATAGGTAGGCTACAGTATTCAAAACAAAACAGCTTCTAAGGCGGTTAACCCTGTTGTAGCCTAAAGGAAAACTAATGCAATATGAACTGTAATGACATGCAGGGGCGTTGGCTGGGCCTGTCAGTATCAGGGGCTGAGCCCAAAGTCTTGTAGGAGGGTCCTGGGACATTCTCCTTCCAGAGAAAATTTAGAAAATTAGCCTCTAAAATGGTCAGTTTTGTACTTTTTTCTTTTAATGTGAGGGTCTACACAGAAACTGATTGTATACACCAAACTCTGTTTACACCAAACACTTGTAAGAGAACCACAAACTTCTTCTCTCCCGGTCATTGTGAAGCACTTTGAGTGGTTGGTAGACTCCAGGTCTGTCCCTCTCTCCTATCCTCTCCTCTCTTCTCCTCTCCTGGTCTCTGGTCATCTGATACTAACCTTATTAATGAGCTAATCTAGCAATGGCACCACCTGCTAACCTGCCCTTGTCACAAAATAACCTGTAACAAACCTGGTTTGGCTGGATCTGCAGGACAATCCGGCTGCTGAGGCTCACCAAATGGTGCTGGTTTTTGGGAAGAGTGGGTGAGGGGACCAGACCATTTGTGGCTGAATACTGATAAAAGGGGGTCGGAGGGTGGGGGGTGAGTTGAGGTTGATGCCCAGGCAAGAAAACGGCCCTGGTTAACTCCCACAGTCATTTGCTTTACCATACCTCATGGACAAATGTTGATCTTGTTTTCTTTTCATATATATAAACTCATTTTGTTCATTAAAAGTTATTTAATTTTCAGTCACATGCCTTTTCAACCATGGTAAAGGTAACCATGGGTGCCATACTTCATTCAAACAGTATCTAAGACACAGCTGACCTTACCAGGTGAACCTGTTCAAACAGAACTGCCAGGGTCTGTGTTGATGAATCACACATGGCTGGTGCTGCCAGTGTGGGGTAAGGAGATGAGGAACACAAAGCCAAGCTATGTCACTGGCACAGAGACAGAAGCATCTGATAAGGATGGCAGGGACACTTCGGTTACCAACAGACCAGGTCAAGCGACACCCAGATGTCAAACTGCCATGTCCATCAGACAGAGTAGGGCAGCGTTGGCTGTCACACAAGCCCAAGAGAGGCGGCCCACATGGCCCTCACATGGGAGAGTAGAATGGCAAACCATTGACAACAAAATGAATTTATTCATTCAAGTATAACTAAGGTAGCACGAATCCAGGCCTATATCATATGATGATTGATTCGTTTCTTGGTGTATCTCTCTCTAGGGCAGAATTTGAGAAGGGCTACTTCCCTCAGGTACATGAAATCCATCTTGATAGAAGACCTCACGGCTACACTACATTGTGCCAAAGAGCAGTCAAGAGACATATGACTTACAACGCCTTGCCACCCCTAATTTATAAAGATTAGACCTTGCTGCACCAAGTCTGACCTTTTGTGGCTTAGCAAATAGCAGTGCCACGTAAGTCAGCTTTTCATGAAGGTTGGCAGATACAGCTGACTGTTTTCTGTAAGATAATGAATACATCAGATGGAAATATATCTCTGGCATCTTTGGAGTAATGAAACCTAACCTCTGTGTCATGGGCCTTCACAAATTAATGCACCAACACTTGGCACTGAGTGCAACAGAATCTGAGCACGAGCTAAACAATGCATATAGGTAATGTCCTTCCTGGGAGTCAAGGAGAACCAGGTGACAGACAGATACCAGCCTTGGGTAACACTGATGGAGTGAGGACGGTAAAGGAGAGGGGCGAACGATAGAGATACAGATACGTAAGAAGGGAGGGAAGGGGAGAGGGATGGTGTCAATTGCTCGTTTTTTCCTTCACGTTAAGAGTCCTTGATATCGGTGTAATGATACTACTCTTGTTCTTTGTCCATTTCTAGTGCTGCATTTACTTTAGACCTACGTAAGGCGGTTACGGTGTTTATTGCAAGTACCTAAGTCGTTTGTCCCAGGCTCAACCTTTAACATGATCCTCACACATGGCTACAATCTCCCCATCCGACCTTTTCCTTCACCTTTTGACTCCAAGATGGCAACATAATCTATTTCCATTAAGCAAAGTAGAGTACTATTAGGGGTGTAATGGTTAAGTAAACCGATTGTTTGGTTTGTATTGTAATTTATGGGCCGTGATTTCAGTTTCGGTTCGGTTTGTTTTGCACATTAGGGAGAAAAAAGAACCCCGCCACCATTTCCAATATTCTCTGTAGATTGTCTTATTTGCAAAAATAATAATTTTTTTTTTCATCCAGAAATTTGGGATTTACAAAATGAAATCAAGAAATATTCTTTCAAAGACAAAAGTGCTGTAATTTCACTATTTCACTATTCATTTTTTTAATTCATTTTTATTGTTTATTCATCAGCTAGGTGAGTGGTTGTATGGCTCCCATACAGTGGATGTCTTGTAGATGTTTGTAACACGATACCTTTCATCTCCCAGTTCAAAATACAATGAACACTCAAGACCAGTTAATTCTCAGTTGCCCAGGAGGTCCAGCCAACACCGGTGAGAACTTTGAAGAGTGTATTTTGCAGTGAATGGTACTTTTTTTATTTATTTATTTTATTTTTTTTTTTTTTTTACAGTTTTACACCTGAATGATAGTGCAAATGATAGTAACAGCACAATCAGTGATGCAGAGTTAAAGATTTATTAGAGAAAACTTTGTCAGAAATCAACGAATTACGTCTATGGATTCATTCAAAGTCATTTCAGCCATTTCAACTATGTGAAGAAGCTGGATCTTTGAACTTTGAAAAGTGCAGTCCTGCTTTTTTTCATTCTGCTGTACCTTCAAACACCTACAACTAATCATCATGTAAATGATTTACTGGCATCAAAGGAAAGCGCTCAGGGGATCTCCAGTGTTGAAATTCAGGACCTTTTTTATTATAATCTGTTTTTATAGTTCATTCATGTTTCAACAACAGGTGTCCACATACCAAAAGCAAACAGTGAAATACGTATAGCAGGTGTCTCCTCACATAACCTACCTCTGCTGGAGTGCTCTGCCAAAAACTACACACTGCCTTCCAATAAATCCACGAAAAGACATGGGAATGGCCTCACTCCAAAGAAAAAGACATGATTTAACATCAGTTATACTATGTTTTATTACTAATGGCCGACACTGGGCTCACATACTGTTGCCCAAAAATGTGTGCAGCTTGTCACTACATTAAGAGCAGACCTGCGCACAATGTATGCAAAACATATTTCAAATCCAGACAGAAATAAAAAACAAAGAATTTAGTACATGCAACGGTGTCGGCACTTTTCATTTTGCTGTTCTGTTTCCAAGCACTGAGGGTGAGGAACAGCTGTAACCTTGTATTTAATGGAGTCAGATTAAACAATATTGAAATAGGAGAGTGCACGACAGGATTGGCATTTCTTTTATGCAGCGGTTCAAAGCTGTTTCAGTATTTGTGATTCATTTCCTCATCAATGTCTGAGAAACATCCCTCTATTCAGGTCCCAACAAGTTACTGGCAGAGAATTGCCTTTCATTGAATAATATTACTTTAATAACATACTATGCAAATGTTTCCTCACCAGAAATTACACGAAACCAATTAATCAAATCAGCAATGTATTATTTGGTAGAGTAGATTAGATTATCCATACAAACATCATCCAGAGTGAAAAACGCTGTTTAACTGAAAACCCCAAATTGCATGACCTCAGCTCCGGTTCAGACAAAGACCAAACATTGTCGAGCCATTGGACATTGCATCAGGGTGAATCACTTAATGGTTCACAGTGCAGATGGTAGACACAGTTCCCTCATTCACAGTAAAATTCCTCAAAGGACAACACAGTTAAACAAAAACGAACAAGGACAAGGACAATAGCACATTACAAATCTGCTGTGGGCATGAATCAACGGTAGCGGGTCTTTTTTTGTTCACATTTTGAGTGGAAGGCTAAAGTAGGGGTGTGAATTTCTCCCACGATCAACTTCAAGAAGAGCAGAGAGTCAGTAGGCTGGAGGGTTCAGTCGGTGCAGTGTACCAGCACGTCCACCAGGGGGAGAAAGACAACCATAAACTAAAAGGTTTCTCTCATCAAAAGTACATTCTGCTTCAAAGTCAATTTCCAACCAATAATAACAGTAATTATAAAAAAAATATTATAATCATCACCTTGATAGTTAAGCATTAGAGAGATTAAAGCTCATATCTGTCCTTTCACAATTAAACTGGGACTGACAGTTACATTTATTCAATAAAAGCGCCTGGCCCTCTCTGTGGTGCCCCCCTTGTGTTCACATGCAAAACAGCAGTCTGGGTGTTTTGCATCAGCTGCACATCAAAGTAAAGTGAGGACACCTCAGGAGACAGGCTGCAACCTCAAAGAAAACTAATACAAACGACACATGAAGTAGAGTAATATGGGCCGACAAATAAATCTAAATATTCTGGGAAGAAAAAGGAGAGGTGGAACTGAAGCTTAACTGATGGGCGATGAGGTCTTAAATGATGTTTTTTTTTTTTTTTTTTTTTTTGTTCCGTACAGATCCAGAGGTGTGTTTGTTTTGCGTGGTTGGATGAGGTGGGGTAGGGTTAGTGGATACGAGGCACCGGGTGCAGCAGGGTCATGTGCTCAGCACCGTTGAAAGGCAGACGCTTAGTGCAGTAGTGGTGCACCACCTCCGGGATGCTGGGGAACACGCAGCTGCTCTGGTCCAGGGTGTAGCCGTTCTCTTTGGTCTGGGCAACAATGATGTGAACGCAGCCTTGGCTTGTCCTGAGTGACGGGGAGGAAACGACAGTGGAAGGAGAGGAAGAGGAGAAGATAGAAATGAATCGCCCAGAGGGACACAGACTCACTTCATATCATACAGTTTCCTCACCAGTGGTTTTCAGTGACTTCTCTGTAAATTGAATTCTAGCTTCATTACCATGATCAAGAGGAACTATTCTTCAAAAGCCGTGCCTTAACACTAAATATGTTGTGAAAGTCAATCTGTATTTCAAATATGAGCTTCCTTAAACAATCATGAAAGAGACATACACCTAGATAAGTTCTTCTTTTTTTTCTAATTACAGTCCAAGCAGAAACAACACAATCTGCAGTTGGCTTGACCAAAAATTGTGGACAGTATTTAACAGCAAATGTAAAATAAGCAATTGTTATATTCCTTCACTATACAGAGACAAACTGATGTATGAACACACACACACACACACACACACACACACACACACACACACACACACACACACACACACACACACACACACACACACAAATCTTAAAATGCCACCACAATGGTTCCACTTTCTCTCATTTTTGTTTTTAATAGGTTAATTAGTCTTTAACAGAGTTAACACTGCTCTAGCTAGATTTCATGACTTTTCTAAAATCTTTAGGAAATTAACATTTGCCATCATTTGTCCAGGGCCTGAAAATTGTATTTTGAAATTTACTTACTTTAAATATTTATGATGCAAATTCATACATCATGTTGAATGTTATTAGTCCAAAGAAAGATACAGGAAAACAGAACGTCTGGTTAATCAGAGGTTCCTGGTTTGATCCCCGGCTCCTCCAGAGTGTGACAAAGTGTCCTTGAGCAAGGCACTGAACCCCTAACCACTCCTGATGGGCAGCTTGGCGCCTAGCATGGCAGCCTCCACCATCAGTGTGTGAATGTGTGTGTGAATAAGTGAATGTAAGGTAAACAATGTAAAGCACTTTGAGTGGTTGAAGAACTAGAAAAGCGCTATTGAAATGCAGTCCATTTATCATATTAATCACTACTGTGCTGTGTATCCAGTAAAGAAGTCATAAATAAACGGGAGAGGGTAAACTATTATATATAAAAATGTACTATTAGTCACTGGTGTTATTCATTCACTCCCTCGTAAATTATGTGATTAATAACTACTAACCGTGCCCTTTAGAAAACAGATACAGTTGCGAGTTACACTCACTTGAGGGCGATAGAGTACTTGCTGGTGCCGGATTCACTGTTCCTGACCAGGAAGCTGGCCTCCTTGCAGGACTGCAGCTGAAACTCCGCCTCCTGCCGACTCACACAGCCATGGTACCAGCTGAGACAGGGGAGGCATTGAAGAGATTACATTTCATCTGTTACTGATAAAGAGCAGAACCTTACTTATCCAAATCCCCTTTGGAAATAAACCTCATTCTTATGCAACAGTGAAATGTATGAAAAATCTGGGGTAAAGTTTATTCCAAGTATGAAAAACACATGCACACACATTCTGATATTTCTCTAAAATTTCTTATGATTAAGTATCATAGTTTAGATAATTGAATGTGTGGGCATCTAGACGGAAATCCCAACAGTTAAAGAAAATATTTCAAGAAATATCTGACTCTACGCTTTAATTCAAACTGAGAGATGAATCCTCCAGGGACTTTATCAAAGAACACAGCGCTTTGATGTTTTTGCATCATGGCATCTGTCTTTTGCCTCCAAATGTAGCACAGCATATTCAGCAAACCAAAAGTTAAGTGAGAGATTTGGATTAACAAAGTTTCTTTGTGCATATTAAAGCCTACTGATGCTTCCATGTCAAAGAGGCCTCCTAAATGCAGAAGGCTCCTCACCTCTGTTTCTCAAGGGGCAAAGACGGGTCGACACGGCAGGCCTCGGTCTCGGGACTGCTGCTGTGGCTGGAGGAAGGAGACAAAGTTGGAGAGGACTTCAGGATCTTCTGAGTCCAGCTTTTCTGCCTGAGATGCTGCGGCGGCTGCTGCTGCTGCTGCTGGGCCGGTGGATGCTGGGGTTGCCTTGTGAGTGTAAGGTGAGGTGCTTCATCTTTGGTTAAAGAGGGGCGTTCAGGGCTGTCAAACTGTGCTGGGGGAAATAGAGTGGGAAGCAGAGATATGAAGTTTATGCAAATACATAAAAAAAACTACTGACTCAAACTGGGCGATGAATCCTTCAGGAAATGTAGAAGAAATCAAAGAATACAGCACTTTGATGTTGTGAGACATTATTCAGTTAGCTATTGGCAAAACGCCTGTGCATCAAAGTAGAAATGTCAGGCTGCGTTGTTTGACTTTTAGACAAATATATTTTCAGTTTGTCTAGGATAAAGCAGAGTCAGGGATGGGGAGAGTTACTTTGAAAATACAAAAAGGTAAAAAAAAAAAAAAAAAAAAAGCCCTGCCACACTATTTAACTGGCCATCTGAGTTTCCTACTTTCACTTTTAAAGTATTCTCCAAGGTAATCCTCTAATTTTTCTGATCTGTACTCAGAATGGATTTTTTCTTAGGTTGAAAATCAGAAAAGTTTCATGTTTTGTGTTTAGAATAGCAGGTTATAATCAAAACCTCATATGAAAATGATTCATACGAAAGTGTTATAAGTGTATAAAAATATAAGTGACACTGGGTGTGTTACAGAGGACATTTCGCACAGTATTTCACACAGCTCTGACTAGGTGTAATGAAACAAATGTAGACCGATGTACCTGACAGAGTTTTGACAATATGTTCCTTCTTCCACTCCCACGGCAGCTCGTACTCAGTGGAGGGACGAGTGTCCAGCTCCGGCCGCGTGACTGCGGTCTTCTCGCCGTCGCCGCCGCCCTCATATGGGACATCATAGATCTGTAAAGGTGCGGGCTGGCTCTCCTCCAGAGTTCCCTCACTGCCCTCCACCACAACACACACCTTCAGCAGGTCCTTGGATCCCCGACGTCTGATCTCTTGAGGAGGGAAAACAAGATGTGAGAAGCCAACCCCGGACAAGAGCTCTGTCCTGCAGGGAGTGGTGATGTGAAACTGTATAACCCCAGCTTTATGCCTTTTTATTAGCTGAGTCAAAACTGAGAGAAGGAGGTGTGTGATCTACATATATAGTTGGATCATTTGACAAACAGCCTATATAACCAGAGAAAATATTCCCATAGCCATACAAAATCTGAGCTGATTACAGAGTTTCAAAGCTGAAGACAATTTTTTAAACTAATGATCAGGAACAGACCAAATAAGTAAAATGCTGACCATGAGTAGGGCTGATTAATATAACGATATATAATCAATATAGTGATATAAGACTGGATATCATCTCAGATTTTAGACGATATAATAACAATATAAGTGTTGTGTGTCATTGGTTTTAAAAGCTGTAAATGTGATTTTCTGAACTTTTTAGACTGTTGTTGTTCCTATCAACTTATTTTGTTGCTATTCATTGGCATTTTGGGCTTTATTGTTTTGTCTTTGGTTTTACTGATTTGTCTTCTGAATTTTATCGTGTTTGATTGTGAAGCACTTTGTAACTGTATTTTTAAAAGTGCTATATAAATAAAGATTTTGCTATTCCATTATTCACCTGTACCTGCCTGGTTATCATATCCACAGCACTAATGACTGCTGATCAACAATCTGTTCTGTCTAAATATCTAGAAAGCACCAGTAGTCATGCCTGTAATTCAGACAAAGATACTGTGATATTTCCAGCTGTATTAATGACTCATAGTGACACCTGACTCTGGCTTCCTTCCAAAGTATGATGACCAACTCCATAAACTGAGCCGGTCACATCATCACATCCTCTGCGGGCTTTTCCCAAGGAAGCCTGGAGGTAGAGAAAGCACCGACTGCACTAGGATCTACTAGAGAGCACCACAATAAAACATTTTCAGATCCACAGCAGGTTATTGTGTAGCTGTTTCGAGTAAAACAATGGCATGATGGAATGAAAGGTCAAGCGAGCATGTGATTGGATAACTGGCCACCGGTCTTCCTGGATGCTGGGAAGTTTTGATAAATGGTCAGACAGGCCCATATAGGGGGCTATGCAGAGCTGTGTGTGAAGTAGGGGAGGGCGCAGAGGGCCAGCTTCCTTTTTGGAGAATAGTACCAGGAAACAGAGACAGGAAAAAGGAAGTAGAGGCAGGAAACTGCACCCATTGTCCTAGTGCTACACAGTTGCCGTGGCAACCCCATGGGGCACGGAGAGCACTAGAGGAGCGAGTTCATTTTCTAATCATTCAGCTGGGCTTGACTGAAAAATGTGAATCCTGTCATTCACACAGAAACACACACGTCAGCTGCCTGGTGAAGGGTGTTTCTTACCACTGATCATCTGCTGGGCGTCGTACGGCTCCATGTAGCCGTCGTTCTCCCCAACCCGCTCTGCCTCCCTTTGCTCTCTGGTCTTCTGAGCATCAAAGGGATCTGCGTAATCCTCGAGGATGATCACCTGGGTGAAGGAACACGGGGAACTCAGTATCTGTTTGATGCACAGATAGCAGCTTAAAACTCCAAAGTATTAGTATGAAATTCACAGAAAAGGCTGTCGAATGCCACCCAGTCATGCAAGATGAAGCACCTGCTCTCAAAGGAGAAGAAACAGCGACCTACAGACAGGCATCGGCTTATTACAAAAATACCTAAACTCGCATCACTGCTGTAAGACTAAAGGTTCATGGCCTGTCTTTTGTCATAATACTGACTCTCCTTACAATCATATATATCAGTTAAGCATCTCTGTTCTGCCATAGAAGAGACGTGTGACTTTCATCTTATCAGTGTCATTAAATGTCATGTTTATCTTATCTAGAGGTTGATTGGTAGGAGACAGTGGTAGGCCTATAAAAATCTAAAACACCATCGTCTTTAGGTGTTGCCACTTTTTCTGCAGTTGTGTTCCCTTGGTAAAAAAAAAAAAAAAAAGTGGGGGAAGTGATGTCTGATCCCATGCTTGATAAGCTGAAGCACATACAGTGATTCAGATGTTTAAACACAGTATTTAGTGGGACTGATGCAGCCACAGGCACATGCATTTACACACACACACCATTGATACACAAACAGACATAGACATAGACATAGACACCGTTACTTCCTAGGAAACTCACTTTATATTCTGTATTATTTCGAAAAATAATAGGTGGATATATGTGATATAGAACCGACTTTAAGTAAAGTAACTACACCTATAGCCAATCCAATCAGACTTAGTTACTGCTGCAAGTCTGAAAGTCTGAAAGAATGGGGATTTACCCCTTTTCTGAAACATAAAACCCCCAGTCCTCTGTACCTCCTCTCTTTTATCTTGTCTTTTTTTACCACACATCTCTCTACTGTCATCTCCCTGACTTCTCTGCCTTTCTCTTCTTTTTTTTTTTTTCAAAGCCAAGCTGCAGGGGACTTGGGTTCGCACCTGAGTGTCAAATGACAACAATGCTTTTTATAACTTGATAGCCTTCACCAGGGGGGGTGAATCTGGTGAAAAGAGGAGTGAGGTGGAGTGGTGAGGGAAGGGGAACGCCGGACCACATACAGGAGAGTGAGGTTAGGGTAAATAGGTAGGGGTTGTCTGACCACAGCTTTGTATTCAGAGCTGCGAGGGTGGTGGGGGGTAAGGGTGAGGGGTGGAGAGGAAGAGAAAGAGAGATAGATAGAAAGACAGACTGGGAGGAGTGGACACAATGGGAAGTGACAAAAGGGGAGGGATGAACTGAAACAATACTATCAGTTTTCAGAGCTTGGACTGACTCCTCGCTTTTTCATTGTCAACAGTACTGATGACACCACATGTTATTATTTCTTGCTGGAGGAGAGTGTGTTGCACTGGAAAGGGGCCACAGATTGCATTTAAGTTAATAATTCATGTCATTCTATTAAAACATATGGGTCAGCAGGGAATGAACAGGAAACAATTCTGTGCAAATCAGCCAGCAACTTTAAAACAACCTGTTGCATATGAGTAGGGGAATTTACTTTATGTAATATGAATAATTAGCAAAATATATTAAATAATCACACTTGCAGATCAATATGAATCCTTCAATCGCCTCAAATATCACAGCAAAATCTGAAGTTTAGGAGTAGCCTAATATTTAATTAAATATTGTTATAGTGAAACCATGCAGATGCAAATACCACAATGAGACCACTCTCTCCCACATGATTATTATAGTAGACTAATGTAAGAGGGAGATTAAAGCACAATAGAGTCCCAGCTAAGAACTATTCTAGTAATATTAAGTGATTTTTCAGGCTGAGATTGCGACTTACTGTTTCTGTTTTGCTTGGTGTTTTTTCCACCTCGGGTACCACTTGACTGATGATGGTACCGCTGTTAAAGTTGGGGCTTTTGTCCTGTTTGTCCACCCTGATCAGCCGGCTGATGTAGGCCGGCGCGGAGCTCTTCGGGGCCCGGTGCTGCTCCTCAAGCACGGGCTCGGCTTTGGAGTTCTTGCGACTTTTCCCAGGTATGAGGGTGTCCCAAACCTTGCCATCCTTTGGTGAACTGGAGCCGTTCCTGCCCAACTCGATGGCTGAATTCTTTCTGTTTCTTCCAGACAGGAGAGAGCTGACTCCTCCACCTCCACCTCCTCCTCCAGTGCTGTCAGCGGAGGAGTTTTTGCGCTGACCGGCTTTGGAGCCTGTTGCTTTGGTACCGATGCTGGCCACCAGCCCGGGCTTGGCTCTCGGTTGGGACCCTGATTCCGAGGCCGAGCGGATCCTATCGGTACCATTCTTCAGATTGATAGGGAACTCTTTGAACCACTTTGCCATGGTGATGAAGTTTGAAAGCCACTAACCTCTCTGCTCTGACACCTTTCAGCGCCATACAACAGAGCCCAGGAGACGCACCTTTAGAAATCACAGCGGGCCCTTCCAACAAAAGACTTCCGTTGTTTTATTCTGGGACAGTCTCTCGGAGCCTGGCCGATTTGGAGCAGCACCTCCAGATTCCTGTTTTAAGCTTATCAGAAAAGCCTTGGCGAGTCAAATCACTGGAAGGCCTATAAAGCCAATAAAAAATCGTGCTGCTAAGTTACACCTGAAATTAAGACTGATTTGCTTATATAAAACAGACTGTTGGAAGCCTGTTAGAAAAGAAAAAAAAAATAAATTAGATTTAAAAAAGCGCAAATATCCTTACTTTATCCCATTTGCAAATTTCTTATATATGTTTTTTCTTCCATTCAGTGGAAAAGTTATTCTCTTTGTGTAAAGAGATGTCTTCGGAGTAGGAAGACCCTAAAGGAAAAAAAGTTTCTCTTGCGTCTGATTTGTGGTCCCATTCCCAGAGTGGCTTATCTGGTCTTTTACAACCCTCCACTGTCGCAATGAGGCTCCTGACTATACGCCTGGAGTATATGGGTGGGGGATGAACTCTTTCTGTGTGTGTGTGTGTGTGTGTGTGTGTGTGTGTGTGTGTGTGTGTGTGTGTGTGTGTGTGTGTGTGTGTGTGTGTGTGTGTGTGTGTGTGTGTATGTGGTGGGCGGCGATGAAGTTATGCAGCCTGGCACCACAGTAGCATATTCACTTTTGCATTTTTTTTTTTTTTTTTTTTTTTTTTTTTTTTTTATCAGTAGGTAGGCTACGTGCGCTTTATCAGAATGGCTGCAGATCCTAGAGAAGAACTAAACTAAACATTAGACTACTTAAATGAAAATAAAGCTACTACACCTATTTCATAATACTTGTCCTTTGAAAGCAGGTGCTTCAAAATGCAGGCTTGAAATGATGACTTGATTATGGCCATTCGTTGACATTCTTCCACAGATAAGTCATATTCCCAGAGCCATTATTATGTCTGTGTCCATTTGTGCAGTTTTTTTTTCCTGACAACTGAGGCTGACAGTTGAGGAGTGGTTATATCAGCACTTTGATGCGGTTTATTAATTCAACATAGTTCATATCTTACTCAATACCACACTTAATTGGCGTTTTAATTAACGTAAATCAACTGCTTTAATAGGTATCACTCGAAAGTGGTCCGTTCTGGCCTGATCCACACATACCAGCGAAAGGTGTGACACACAAGACACAAACGAAACAGAAAAATAGCATTCAAAAAAATGTTGTAAATTATAATGTTCTGAAATACTTTGTCGTACGAGGCCAAAGTATGTACCTTGTGTATTATGTTTAAAAGATGCGTTTTATATTCATGAGGGATATTTTTCGACACCCCTATTTTGCCCGTGACTTGGAGTCTTCCACGGTGCGCGATACCCCTGCTTGTCCCTCTTTGTCCGGTGGCGACAGAAGGCCATGATTATTATGGCAAAATTTGCGTTTTTGAATGAATAATAATTGAATGGTGGATCGAAACAGCAAGCATACGCCGTGTGAGGACTGGTTTACCGGCAATGACACACCAGAGAGTTTCAATTTAAAGGACAGCAGAGCAAGCAACGGAGAAAGGGTACAGTTTACTTCCAAGACAGTCTGCAACCTGGCTAGCTATCCTCAGTAGCATGCTAACGCTAGCTACCAAGCTAACGTTAGCATAGTAAACAACAGTTTTCGATACGAGACGGATTGTTTTGTCTCGTAAAGACTGTTACTGGGTAAAAATAGTTACAACTGTCCAAATTGTATGTAGTTGTATAGTTCGTGGTTTCGGATAACCATTTACATGCTGCGGTTACTCACTCACTGAAATCTCAAGGTTTCCTAGCTAGCCACATTGAATAACGTGGCTAGCTAGTTAGCTAAGCTAGTAACTAGCTAGCCTTAGCTAGCTGGTCTAGTAGTTTCACATCTGTAAGTGATCATCACACAGGGGGAGGGAGGGGGGTGTTCTGCAACTTGCATGTACTGGCAAACAAGCCCGGTAGCGAACAACCAGTTTCATTCAACCGAGAGAGACTGGTTTGCAGCCACACTGCTCAGTTGTTCGTTGTACAGTTACACAGCTAACTAACATGCACTCGCTTAATTTTATCAGACGTTAATTTGGTGACCAAATCCCGGCGTGACAGACATCGTGGCGAAAGATTTGCAGCTGGAAAAGGAGTTTTGCAGACCTGGGCCGGTGACACAACTTAGTTTCTAATACGTCTTGGGTAATGTTGTGATGATAACCATTATAACGTTATCGACCTGAAGGCTGATTCCACCTGCTCGGCTCCTAGCCTTCAAGACGTCGTCATTTTTAACTTTTTTTTCTTGCATATGAACGGTGATATGCCACTTCACCGACAGTCATATTAGCTAATGGCTGCCGAATCGGGGAGACTACTGGCGGGACAAGGTCAAGGAAAACGAGGCA
This sequence comes from Myripristis murdjan, assembly GCF_902150065.1. Lineage (NCBI taxonomy): Eukaryota > Metazoa > Chordata > Actinopteri > Holocentriformes > Holocentridae > Myripristis > Myripristis murdjan. The sequence goes on from NC_043990.1 coordinate 13,784,817, forward strand.
AAGGTAGGAATTAATTTCACCCATCTCCCAATCAGATCGGAACCATCCATTACTGCGCTGCAATGGGCTGCACTGGTGCTGTTAGCAAATCCCTTCTCGCCTCCCCCATATGTAAACTTCACGACTGTCTCCGGTGGTGGCTGTTTCTCACAGAGTGGATCTGTGAACGGGGTTCATGTCTATCTTGCTATCAATGTACCTTCAACTCCGTTTCCTCGTTCTCATGTCTTCGTCTTTTCCTGTCTCCCTCATTGACCTTACCTCCTTCTGCCTCTGTTTGCGGCCTCTCTCCCTCTCTCGCCTGGGTCATTTGGTCTGCCTGGGTCATTTGCGATTCAAGGCTTCATAACCTTGGTGATGATAACGCCTGGATGTTCAACATCTTGTCCTCATGCCAGTCTATGTCCCATCATTGAATCCATCTCAACTGTTGGACTTGAAAAAGAGGCCCTAGGTCTAAAGCTGCTCCACTCTGTCACTAAGGGGTATTGGCCAATCCAAACGTGGTGTCACAAATGATGAACCAGCTGGATGAAATATGGAGGTCTGTGTTTGTTGTTGCTAATGTTTTACTCCCAATGTCTACCCCTTCCTCCCATATTTCATAATTGCAGCTTCACAGATGAAGAGCCCAGAGAAAAAAAAAAGGAAATCCAATACTCAGGTAACAAATTGCCTTGGGAGTTTAAACACAATCCCACATAATGTACTTTTCTATTATTAGTGTTTACTGGGCCTTAGAAATTGTGAGAATGCGTGCAGTCTAAATCATCCTCTTGTCATACTCACAGAAAGCATTTTTCCTTCTTTATATTCATTTCCTTTTCCTTTGTTTTAGGCGGCGGGGTTCTCCCACCTCTCTGAGTTCGCACCCCCTCCTACACCCATGGTTGACCACCTGGTTGCCTCCAATCCCTTTGATGATGACTTTGGGCCCCCATCCCGACCTGGTGGGGCAGGTGGACCGGGTGGTGCTCCATTCTTACCCAGTCCCGGGGCAGGTGGAGGAGGCGGGTATGGAGGAGCAGGAAGAATGGGTGGAGGCATGGGCTTCATGGGAGGACCAGGAGGACCAGGCGGTGGCCAGCCTGGACGGAGACCACCTTTCGGCCCGCCATCCAATGCTGGACCACACCATCAGCTTGGCTTTGCAGGAATGCCTGGCTTTGGAGGTGGCGGTGGAGGTGGTGGTGGGGGAGGAGGAGGAGGTGGTGGATTCCCCCCTGGAGGCCCTTCACAATTCAATATGCCCCCCAACTTCAGTCCACCCATGCACCCAGGGCCTGCATTCAACCCAATGTTGTCTCCAGGAGGCATGGGAGGTCCTGGGGGAGGGGGACCACCCCACCCTCGATTTGGCATGCCTCCACAGCAGCAGCATGGACAGGGCGGACACCCCTTCAACAGCCCTCCATTACCTGGTGGTGGAGGCCCCAGAGGGCCCCCACATGGCCCCATGAATCCTATGGGGGGGATGCCACCTGGGATGAACATGATGGGCGGGATGGGTGGTGGTCCCGGAGGAAATATGGTGGGAGGGTTATCAGGTATTCCTCCTCAAGGACAGTTCCCACCCTCACAGGATGGCCCTTACCCTGGCCCCAGTCCACCAGGACAAGGGAACGAGGAGGGAAAGAACTTTGGAGGAGGAGGGCCTCAACCTGGGCCACCTCAGCCACAGCAGCAACAGCAGCAGCCTAACCTAAACCCCAACGGCCCCCCTCCTAATAACACTACACCTGGGCCTCCTTCTAACTCAGGCCCGCCCCAGCCTGGGGGAGGCTTCCCTGGCCACCCTGATGTCCAGCAGCCCAACGCCAACACACCTGGCCAGCCTCCCTCAGCACCACCCCAGCCTAATCCCAACTCTTCCCCCACTGGTCCCCTTAATGGATCCGGCCAACCCCAGCACCCACCACCCAATCAGCTGCAGCCTCCCAACAATGCCAGTGCCCCCAACTCAAACAACTCTTCCCAGCAACAGCAGCAGCAGCCACAATCCACTCCACCTAACTCTGCCCCTGGCTCCACCCCTTACAACCAGCAGAACAACACTCCTGGAGGTGGCGGTCCCATGCCCAATGCGCCCCCCAATTCAGGCCAGAATAACATGACCAACAACAATGGAGGCAACACTCCAGGCAGCAACCCCAATCCTCCATCTAATTCCACTTCCACCCCTAACACCCAGTCGCCCCTTCCCCCCGGCCCAGCCGCTCCTTCCACTGGGCCCAGCTCTGGCCCTGGGAAACTTGGCGGCCCTGGGATGGTCTTCCCCTGTGGCTTCTGTCTGGCTGAGGTGCACGATGACCAGGATGCCATTTTATGTGAGGCATCGTGCCAACGTTGGTTCCACCGCGACTGCACAGGCCTGACAGAGCCAGCATATGGGCTGCTGACCCGGGAGAGTGCCGCCGTTTGGGCCTGTGACTTCTGCCTCAAAACCAAGGAGATCCAGGCTGTGTACGTACGCCAGGGATTAGGCCAGCTGGTGGCAGCTAATGAGGGGTGAGGAGCAGCAGGGAGGTGCGGTGTGTAAGAACAAGGAGAGGACAGGCGAAGAGACATTAATTGCTCTGATCTAACTGAATGACTCATGTATCATGTCAGCTATTTGCCCAACTTTCTCTTGACTAGCCCTTTACTTGCTCAGTATACAGAAAACCACACTCATTCACATTCATGCTTATATATAGCACTTTTAGTGACTCTAGGCATTGATCCCCATCCCTCCCCCCATTTGAGTCAAAATATACGATGAATGTTAAACTCCACAGTCCTCCAGACATCTAGCCTGCCAACCAGCAAAGCACTGACACCAACACACTACCTCACACACTTTGTGACTGACGGGCACGGAAGCTCCTGCACTGACTGACTGTGAGTCACCCCAAATAGCCCAGATGAGTGTGATGGTATTTCTCACACATGGGTGAATAAAATCAATGTAAATCAGTGTAATGTTGAAGTATTTCCCCCACTAAGTGGATTGATACATTGACACACAGTATCACTATTTTTCTGTACGTTTCAAGGCCAGAAATGAAATTATGCACAACGTTCTATCAGATGTTTAAAATTGAAAAGATCAAAGAGTGCCTGAAAATCTGAAAGGCCTTGAATTTTATCTGTTAATTGATTTATGCCTTTCCTCCCCATCAAAATTCTGTGTTCTAACTTTGCCCTATATTATTATTTAGCCTTTTACTGCAAGCAAATGAAAGAAAATGGATAAATAAATCGCAGTGTATAGCAGTGTAAATCTCAATACCAAGTGTATTGTTAAACATAAGTACCAAGAACAAAATATATATATATATGTATATTACAAGCTCTCTGACAATGCCTGCGCCTACACACATTTGACCCCCCCACGTATCTACCATCATTTTTTACCCAATGTTGATTAATCCAGAGGAGATCCAGGCCGAGACTTCACCACCAACATGTCATGGAGAGGATATCACTACCGAAATAGTTGTAAATATTAGGGCAGAACATTTGTCTGGAACTCCGTCCGTTGTGAACATGCTGGAGAGTCGACCAATGAACAAAAAATAAGTTGAACTTAAAATGTCTTGGTTGTATTCAATATGACATTTTGGTTTTTATACATTGAATCAACTTTTTTTATCCGCAGTACACATGAATTGTGACATCAGTGCTTTTGGATGGTGTTGGCATAGCAAGTAGTGACATCATGTCATATCAGATGTGCATAGTTTTGTTTTTGTTTTTTTGTTTTTTCCTTTTGGGGTTGCATGTGAACCAATGCAGTAACTTTGTCTGATCTGTTTATGTTTGTATTCTGGTCTCTGCTCTGCTGGAGGCCTTGAAGTAGACCAAATAACTAAAGAGCGAAAAATACCCATTTTCACATTTCACGGTATAAGATGTTTATAACTTCTCTTCCTTCTCGTTTTCTTTTCTTCATTCAATGTCCGAGTTGCCTTTGTTTTTTTCAGCTGTTCCCTTTTTGTACTGGTATTTGTGCTGTTCGATGTGCTCTGCTCTGGCGCCTCCTGGTGGAACCTAGAGGAACCAGTGACCCCCACACCTGGTGGGGAAGGGAAAGGTACTGAACTCCTAAGTAAAGAGAATTTTTTTGTACTTGTCCATGTCTGTTTTGTTATTTTTTTATTTGTTGCTAATTGTATTAAAATGGGGGTTGGCAAACCCACTAAAATGTATATGCCAATGCAGTTTCTTTGTCACAGTACTCAACTGGAGTTAGTCATGTCAAACTAAACCAAACTGCATTTGACCATGACCTTGATTTAATGTCATGTGTCATTGCAGGCTTTTTTTTTTTTTTTTTTTTTTTTTTTTTTTATCTGTGGAAGCTTGTCATATTTGTTTACTATCAGTGGTGTGCTTAAGGTTTACTCAAAGGTATAGCAAACTCCCTTTAAAAAAAAACAAACAAAAAAAACAGCTGGTTATAATCACATTTTAGACTTTGTGCATTATCAGTGGAATATGTTGATCCTCATGTCTATGATCTGGCAATATGAGGCAATAACACCAGCATAATCAATTGAGTGCAGTCGTTATTATACATCTTATTGTGTATAGAAAACAAAGAGTTATGGAAAACTAGACCAGCTGATTGTGTGAGAGTCCACTGAAGAGCTAGTAGACCTAACCTTTATTTTACAGACCTAAGTTAAAGACATTCTACATATTAGTGAATCCAGCAAAGAATGTAGATGGGATGGTCAAGTATATCCTAATGGAAATAGCATGGCACAAGATAAAGGTTAGGGGTATCGGTTTAACAGTATTTTCACTATTATTGAGGGTTATTTCCCGTAATCACTTTTTTAAATTAAGATTTAATTTGAACAAGTAAATTCGCATTACACCTATAGACTATGTGCAAAGAGCAACATCACCAAAATAACCTAAAATCTGTGATTATTAATACAATTATTACTTGGCTGTCTTAAGCCGTCTTAATAACAGAATTTGTTTTAGTACTGAGAAAGACAATGTATCTCAGTGGCAAAGAAATTTACGTTGAATTAAATATCCTATGAAATAACAGAATAAACCGGGCGTGTTTACCTCTGTGAGGGATGAAGCGGAGCTCCCGGCCGGCGCCGCCCTCCCGCTGCCTCCCACCAATGAAGTGGCTCCTGAGGCGGGACGATCGCATGGCCATCCGATGTACTGGCAACAGGTTGCACTGGTGGACGGGGAGATTTCGCTCATGTCCTCAGTTCATTTGTGGAACATCATTTGATCTTTCCATCAGTGTGAAGAGCCGCTGACTGTGAGGATTAAACCCAGGGCACTTCTGACAGAGCGGGGCACATCTAGGCGTCTGGTTTTGGACCAACATCGCAGGTGAAGTAGAATAAATCGCCCGCTTGTATTTACACAGCTGCTTGTTTACTTTCTACTTAATGTAGATGTTTGGTTGTTTGTAGTGTACCAAGTGGAAAAGTGCGGGATAATTTGGGTCCACATGGGCAATAATGTCAGCATGGATTCGGCTTCTGTGCGTTTTGCTGAGCGAGCGTTTCTTATATTTGGATAAGCAGAGGGGACACCTGTGGCTTTGTGGTGCGTTGGCAGCCGTCTTACTGCGCTCAGCCTTTTCCTGCCCTCGACCATGACTAAAAAAAACGTCCGACGGAAAAGCCCTTTTGTCCTTTTTCGTTGCAGGCATGTTTCAATGAATTCGGCGCACCATTCACTCGGCCGACAGCGCGCTAGGCTGTTGCTTATAATTGGATCTGACTAGTGTGAGTAAAGAGGATATGAGTGGTGATTTATAGCAGGTAGGCTACAAATAGGATGCGTCGGCATCGTCTTGTGGGGCAGGTGTGCGTCGCTCCGCTCTGCTCATGGTCACAGTGGCTCATGTAAACAAGCCGGTTTCGACGCTCACCGATACCGACTGACTGGATAGGTGGGTGTGACGCAATTAATTCAGGAAGCAGGTGCTTACGGGAGACTGAGCCCTCTTGCTCTCCTGCTGAGGTGTTTCCTCAGATGCGCTAAAGTGCACCACAGCTTTTTTGAAAATGATCTACTTCCATGCATGAATCAAGGATTGTAACTATTATGTCTGAGAGTTATATAAAGGTGAAAACTGGAGTTGCAGAGTGCACACTCCACTCCTAGTCTTTGACATTACCATGGAAATACAGTGCATATATTGGCTGACGTATTCATAGTATGCTCAATTAAATTCACCTTAAGTTTATTTAAGACACATATGTCCATATCAGTAATACTGGGCTCTAACACATGGAAATATGCCTCCCTCTGCACAGTCCCTCATATATCCTCACCAGCAATTACTTTATGGCAGATAAGGCGCTGCACAGAAAAGGTATGAGCTTCAGGAAGGTGGTGGTGTGCTTGGTCCTTTTTCTGTTACATTCCAAACAAATTGGTCCACAAATACACCTGACCTAAAACTGGTGCTTGGGGGTACACATCAAGCTCATTTTGAAGTGTTTGGGTAAACATGTCCCTTTAATGAGGGGCTATTACCATACTGTTGTTGCTCAACACAAGAGAACCTATCCCTGTGTCATGTTCCCATCCTGCTCTCAAACAGCACTGATAGGTAAAAGTTGTCATGGCCCGGGGTAGTTATTTAAATATAGCACTTTCACTACTCAAAACGGCAGGTAGGTGCTGGTATGACACCATATAGGCTTCAAATGGAACTTGTGTAGTTAAGTTACCTAAAAGCGTAGGAGAAGATGAGAAAGCGAGGTGCAGAGAGCAGTGAAGAGGGGGTCAGGAAGAGGGGCAGAGAAAACGAAGAGTGCATGCGTGGAGAGAACGGGAAGAGATATGGCAGAAAGGCTCGTTTGGTGACATTCCTTTCTGTGTTGACAGTGCCATTCCTTGTGACAGGAGGGGTTTTTTTGGAGAAGAGACCTTTAGGTGAGCTTGTTGTCACAGAGCAGGACGCTGCTACTGGTGGCTGCAAGTGTACAAACAAGCTCTTTCCATTCTTTCAAAATCCTTACCAACCATTTCACACCTGGGAGCTTCCTAATGCAGCCAGCCTAACACTGCTGCCAGCACCTCGATGGCAATTAAGGGAGAGGAGAGCATCAGTCATTCATTTAATGCAATGCAGATTTTCAGGTACTTTAACCAGTAACCTTCCAGTTGCACCTGTTTCTTTATCCCTCAAGTCATTGTGTTGATATGTATGGTGCATTAAGATTGGCTCAGCTGCTTCCCAAAGCCAACAAGAATGAATTTTGGTAGTTTTTTTTTTTTTTTTTTTTAATTAGTCTTGTTTGTTGACTGCACATACACACAATCTTACTTGCTGAGATTCAGTAGACGTCCACCTTCACTGAGCTTAACCTTGCAGACCTCAAACTCTCGTGTTCCCTCATTAGATGTTGCCCTAGATCTCCTCCAATTGTACAGTTTTCTAATAATCTGTTTTCCTTAAATAAATGCAAACCATGTGAATGCTGTGCGAAGAGTATGCCTGGAATCCAAGGAATGTTTTTAGAAACACAAAGGCTGACTTTGACTTGCTAATCTAAGCGCATGGCTGGCCAAGATGCTGAGCGTTACACTGTAACCAGCAGTCAGTTAGAGTTGGTTACTGTTTAATGACCCGTCGATGATCAGATTCTGCCAGCTAGAGTTTCTGTATGTACTGTTGCTATAGATAAGACAGACAGATGGGAGTGTGATGTGGTGATGCCCTCTGCAAACTGCAAATAGCAAGAAACAGGGCTGAAATCACACCATATGGTAAATGTCTGTAAATGTGTAAATATAGTCTGCCTACAAGAGACACTACAAGTAATGTTATGTCACTCTTTTCTGACTGCATGTATCAGTGGTGTTTTAATATGTTCACAAATTACACAAATTACAAATAGTCACACTAAGATAATCACTCAGGCTTGGTGATATGGACACCCTAACCCTAATTAAAATGTTAGGTTGTCGTTGCCTCAATACAAATATAAAAAATGTTCAATAACATATCGATCAATTTAAAACATGTGGCAAAAATAGAGAAAATTGTGGTCGCATGCCTGGTCATGATTGAGGAGACACACACATCACACCAGGACTGCACACTGTGTTGCACACTGTGTTGCAAATTGCATCCCTTTACTGTAGTACAGCCTCTAAGACCAGGAAAAGACATCACTTATGCCACATCATAAGACGATATCTTGTCTCATACTACAAAACTGATATGATATCAATGCATCACCCAGCCCTAAAAATCACATTATTCTAAGAATCTAAGTAGTCTTAGTATCACTTTGAAGCAATGAGCTAACCACTTGGGAACATCGAGCATCAGCGCTGCTACCAGATGGAGAGTGGAGGGCAGGTGTGTGCGTGCAGACATGCACACCCCTGCCTATCTGTGTGTGTGCACGCGCTCGAGCCAGTGTGTGTGCATGCAGAGCTCAAAGTAAACAGACTACGCCTGAGTGAGTCTGCTCTGAAGTCTGGAGACGAGGGAGATACTTTGGCAAAGGGAGAGGGGTGGTGGTGGGGGTTGGAGAGGGGGGTCCATTCCTAACATAGCCCCCAGTGTTTCATGCTCCACAGAGTCTGGACAATAGCAGGAGTATTCACCTTCTCATCGTGCTCATCACCAAGCCCATTTTTAGGGGATTTTCATTGGTCGTGCTGAGATTAGACTGTTTTAATGGTAAATTTGGTACGTGCCAATGCGACACACAACACAAGTTCCATGTGTTTGTGAGTAAAACATGTTAGGTGAACAAATGCCACTGTTACCACCTGTATGGAAAACATATCCACCCGGGTCATGTGATATCCACCTAAACAGTAACGTTGTTAAGGTATGTGTTGTTTCAGGCTGAAGATGCAAATATACTTAAGATTTTTGCTCTTTGTCTCCTTCAACTGCCTAAAAACATAAAAAATGTAAAAGATAGGGAGACAACTCACTATCCTTTATTAATAAAAGCTTCTACAACTGGCACTGTTATGTAAATTGAACAAAAACACCCACCCAGAGGCACTTTAGCAGTCCTATACAAATGAGAGGCAATATATTGATCAGCTCGTGGTGTGATGTGTGTGACCACTCCCTGTAACACACTGACACACATTATCTACTTGCACTGTACTTCCTGCTTGTACACATTCCCATTTTCATTCTCTCTCTGTCTGTCCCTTTTTCAAGCACACACGCAGACACACACACTACCTGTTTTCACTTTGTCCTGCCCTCTCAACACATTGTCTCAAAAAGTAGGCTCAATCCTGAACACACAGAGGTTCTTAGTGCCCCAGTGGCATATTTGGCTTGACATGAATACAATCCATCCTGTGAGGGAGAAGCAGATTTGCCTGTAGAGCAGCAACAGCAGATGACAGAGTTTCATCAAGATACCCGTCTGCAATCTGATGCATATTTTGACCCCACCTGGGAGGAAGTAGGTCATTTGTGCAAAAAAGAAAAAAAAGTTATAAACTAAGGAAAAATGCATGAGGACGGGGATTAGATAAAAGGAGCTATCTGAGTCATTAGCAAGTAATTTACTGAAAACAATGAAGGTCATTCTAAGCCTAGTAGCTGAAACAGAGCTAATAATAGTAAGTCGCATCCCATCAGAGCAGTGGAAAAACACATGTTCAGTGTATGCTTTGTTGGTCTGGTATGTTCAACTGAGTAAGCTCATTTGAATTTCTTCCCTTTCTGCCCCATCCCTGTCTGCCCAGGCCTCCTCCACAGCAACCAGGAAGCAAACATGAGCACTCTCTCCTCAGACAAGAAGCCACTTGTGGACTACGGCGTTCAGATCCGCTTCATCAAGGATCTCCATGACTCAGGTGGGGGCTATTCGGAAAAGAGCAGAGCAGGCAACAGCGCAACTCCACCCTCCAACAAGTATGGGGTGGCGGTGCGGGTTCAGGGCATCTCTGGGCAGCCCTATGTGGTGCTACAGGACGGGGAGAAGGGCGACTCATATGGGGTTCAGCTAAAGACTCAGGCCCAGTCTCAAAATGCCAGCCCGGGACCCTCATCACCCTACAACAGTCTAACAAAAGAAAATAAATCAGCAGAATTCACATCCTCCTACACCGCTGCTCCAAATGTAGCAGTCTCCCCTGCTTCTCTAGCAGAAGATGAGGATGTGGAGATTTTTGGGAGCCCTCTTAAGCGACCTCCCGGGGATGGACAAGCAGGGAGCCAAGGGGAGGGAGAGGGTGGAGCTGGAAGCAGAGAGGCACAGTCGGAGACGGCGAAGGCTGAAACCCAACCCAAAGCAACAACCAGTGGAGCAGAGAAAGAAAAAAGAGAGAGGACCAATAGGGAGGAGTTTAATGAAGCAGGGCTGAAACCTGTCAAACTAAATGGGGTAGGGCCCAGAGGGGTCAGCCAAAATGGTATTGGCTTCACCGGGTCACTGGGAAGGTACAGTGGGAAACAAATGAGTATGGATTCCCCTTTGGAGTCTTTCCCAGAGCCTCCAACTGAGGACGAGGCTGCTCCAGCAATAGACACCAACTCCCTGGCTCCCATCAACAAGCTCATCAGCAAGTTCAACAGCGGGACACCAGCTAGCGCCACGCAGACCAGGGGCCGCTCTGGAGCAAGGCAGCGGCTCAGGTTTGACGAGCGAAGGCGGTCCAGGAGCCTTGACGCCCGAAAAGACGTTCAGCACGAAGCCCCCCCTCGCTCTCCCACTTCTCCCACTCTGAACCCCTACGCTACTCCTCTCTCTCCTGTTTCTACCTCCTCCAATTTGCTGACGTCATCCAGCCCGGCGAGCGGTAGCCTGGGAAGGAGCCCTGCTTCCGTTGCCAAGGTGACGGCCCTTGCTGCACCGAAGCCGAGCTTTAAGTCACCAGGGAAGTTCGTTGCCAAGGACACCCCTCCGGCTGTACCAAAAAAGCCTGTAAGTGTCATTAACACAGATCTTGTTGTCTACAGCTCAGCAATATAAGATAGTCTCTTTGCCTTGTGTCTTTTTACTTACTTTGCTCGCTCTCTTTTTCAAGGAGATACCCACCACTCTGAGGAACCAGGGTCAAAGTGCAGAGGTCAGCAGCGGGAGGGACGCACAAGTCAAGCAAGCGATATACAACATCCTCATAGAGGGGTAAATAAGACTACAAGCATGATGTAGTGAGCGTCTAGATGCATTGTTGTATTCATGCATAGACTCTCTTATTTATCTGTTTTGTCCCTCTTTATGTTTCCTCATCAGCAACAGTGGGAGTGACACATCCATCAAAAGAAAAGTCAACCTTGTCTATGAGGCAGCCAGCAGTTTGAAGGTATGAAGACACTTCAGAGTTAATTTATATCATCAAGTCTCTATGAGTAGCAGCTGGTTAATGATCCAGAATGAATTTTGATTTTTTTTTTTAGGTTAAAAGAGCCTGATTGTTTATAATGGATCAGTTCTCCAATATAAGATTTGAAAAATGGAATTGTTAATGGAAGTGGATGAGCTCATGGGCTGTGTGTGTGTGTGTGTGTGTTCAACAGTTTGGTTAAATAAGGCATAAGGGGAGTCATGGTGTTTGGTGTCTGAGATGAATGGCTCCTGTGATGAGGCTAACAGGTGGTTAGCAGGCTGTCCACTTCTCTCAGGATATGAAATTTCTGTTCCATCCTACGTTGTCTCCAAGGATCCTTTTTTGGCAGGCCAAAAAATGCAAAAATTAAATTAAGGGACACGCTGAGTATTTCACTGTCAATTTTGGCACCATCCCTGCACATTTGTGAATCTCTGACAGATCATTAAAATAGATTGGGCCCTGGTTTTATGCAAATTATTCACGCACTACAGTTAATTCTTCATTCTTCTCTATGCATACAGATCTTATTCCTTTGTGTCCTGCTTTTTCACGACGCACGCATACAACAGTGGCTTTGTATAGGCACTTGAGTTTGTATGATGCCTTATTGCAGAATTCTCAGTGTATTCATGGCCTCGGCTGCCTATGAATCATTTGCCTTCCTTGTCTCTTGGCAACGATGCACCTGCAGAGGAAAGCTGATTAGGGCCCAGTGTGTAAAGGGCGCAGTCATTGAGAGCCATCAATAATTGAGTTGGACTGGAACCCTGCACCAGCTGGGGGTTAGCAGGCTGGCTGGGACAGATCCCTCTCTTTGGGGTCCTGTTGTACCGCGGCTCCGTGTGTTTCATGGTAACCAAGCCATTCATCTTAGTTCACTGTTTTCAGACAGGACCATCTCAGGCTGTGAATTTTTTAGAAGAGGAACAATGGCTGAAGTATCCACAGAGTGCATAACATTATGGTGAAACTATAAGGTGAAGGGTTTTCCACTTTGTGTGAATGTAATATATACACATATAAAGGATTTCCATATGGCATATGGTATATGTTCATTATAAATACCTTTGTATGAAATGTTTTCAAATTTGTCATATTTTTATAAATGAGCATATATTAACTGGTCCAGAGGTGGTATATATGTTTATATGTATGTCTGATATATTATTATATACATATACAAGATTTATGACAACATTTTTTGGGTATAGGGGCATTTATCTTCATATATCAGATTTCCATTTGGGTTCTGGTTGAGGCTATTTCTTTTCCAGCTCACGCCCTAAGCTAAAACATCGCTCCTCTCTATATAAAACCAAAACATAAGATGAGGGTCAGTATTTTACAATAACAACTCGCTCAAAGGCTGCGTGTCCGATATGAGGCAGCCGTGGTGCGTCCAATGTCCAGATTAATGTAGTGATACATGATCAGCCGTTCTTTTCCAAGGTTTATTTGTATTTCAGGGCAGCGTGGTTCACAAGCGAGATGTTAACGGCGGGTCAAAGTTCCCTTCGGGACCGCTGATGCCTTTGGCTATCTCTGAGCGCTTGTGGTTTGTTTTGGCTGGTTTACTGCAGTGTGGTCGTTAATGTATGTCAGTGGGGGAGCAACGGAGAGGCAGCACTGACACAGTATTTTGTTTCCCCCAGTTAACTGAGGAACAGTGTGTGTGTGTGTTTGTTGGGCTACTTGAATCTAACGCTGCTCTGTGTGTGTGTGTGTGTGTGTGTGTGGGAACACCTGTGTAAGCCACCTAATTGTTGCCCAGGCGTTTATTTTATATGACGACTGGCGGCTTATTAGAGACAGATGTTAATTTGTCAAAACATCTAGACAGAAGCAGGCTATTATTCATGACCAGGCGTTTATTGGAAGTTTTATTGTATCTCATTTGCATAACATTATTACAGCATCTCCAAGTACATGAGCGGCACAGGAGTGTGTGTTTTATTGTAGATGATGAACACACATAAGGATGCAGTGGATGCGATTTACTCCAAGGGCACAAAAGCGGTGTAATGAGCTTTTACATCTGCTCGATTATGTTATCTTCCATTCATTATCTCTTTGTTGGAACAGAAAGAAACTGAGATGTTCCGGAATGGGATTATCTTCAAACTGTCCTGTGGCGGGACGAAATGAAACATATCTGTGCAAAATATACTTTCATAATCTATTTCTGATAAGACTAGTAATAGAAATGTGAGTCCCCTGAGGAGTGAACCGTCCACGATCCTCGCTTTCTCTCTTTGTTCCTGTGTGTGTGTGTGTGTGTGTGTGTGTGTGTGAGAGAGAGAGCCTTTTTAATGAGTGTGTAGGAGGATGAGAGTGGTTCCATGGGCAGGCTGTGCTTCTACTTCCTTTTCAGGGATAGAGAACCTTGACGAACAGTGGAGTGGTGTGGGCGATGAATGAGCCACGCTCCGGCTCTGCTCAGATACCCTCCAGCCTGTCAAAGAGAGTTGTTTACATGGAGAAATGTTTTTCTTTCTCTCTTTTTTTTTTTTTTTTCTCTCACAACGTCTAAGCACATTGGCAAGGCCTGTTCTCCCAAAGATTTTCTGACTGTCAGAAAGTAGGGCATGGAATCCAAGTCTTTTTTTTTTTCTTTTTTTTTTTAAGTTTGAAATAGTAAAGACAAGTTGGGGATGATCCTTTGTTCCAGTTCCTCCAGTTTCTCTCTCTCACTCTTTCCTCTTTCTCTCTGTCTCACCCTCTTGTGTGTGTGTGTGTGTGTGTGTGTGTGTGTGCATGCGTGTATGTGTATGTAGATGGGAGGATCTGATGGGAACCTGAAAACGGAGCTGGAGGACAGTGTGAATGACAATATTCATCTTCAGGAACAGCTCCACCGCAGCAAGACAGAATTACAGAAGGCCCATGATGAGTAAGTTTTATGTGTGTGTGTGTGTGTGTGTGTGAGACCTGGGTCAAATAGCACTTACAACTGAGTGTTTGTTTTTGTTTCCCTGTGTGTCAGAGAGATGGGATTTACATTAAGATCAAAAACGCCCCCACACACTGATCTTGCAATTTCAGATGATTCCTTATTGTTTTATAAATCCTCCTCTGAAATTCCAAGAGCAATGTGCTGGATTTTTTTTTTTTTACCTTTATGTATTGAACACCACCTGAATGCACATTCATAACATTTGGATGTGTCAGTTCTTCTCCTTTTATACTACAAAGATGGGATTCCCATACAGGACAACTCAAAGAGCGCAAAAATCCTTAGAAAATCACAATAAATTGTTTATGTGCCCATTTTTTACATACATATATATATATATATATATATATTTAACCTGACACTGAAGTGTGTTGATGCAGCAAACCCCACCCATCTAGATTATTTTATTTTATTTTATTTTATTCTTTTAGCTGTGACCAGCAGCTCTATAGCTCACTCTGTTGGTTGGTTGGTTCTTCCATGAAAATTTCCACACCTTTTTGTGGCCACAGTTTTCACCCTAGGATACCGAAATTTGTCATGGACATCAAGTGTGTGTGTGTGTGTGTGTGTGTGTGTGTGTGTGTGTGTGTGTGTGTGTGAGTGAAGGTGTGTGTTTGTCTTCATGCCAGTTGGCTAAAAGGAGGCGTGGCAATGGGAGTGGCCTATGACAAAAAGGTGCAGAACTTAGAAGAAAATAGAGTCATATAACATGGCCATACTTTGTAAAAAAGACACATGCACACACAGGTAAACAGAAATACACACACACACACACACACACACACACACACACACACACACACACATACACATCACATTGGTGATAGTTTTCCCCACCATATACATTAACCACACCCCCTTTCATAAGTCATGAACGGTCTCTCATAGACTCTTACGGGACGCTAGAGCGGGTACCCGCTCTAGCAACCGCAGCTCTCCACTTATAAGGCTGAAATTTGCTGTGGAGGCCAAGTGTTTGTGAGTTTGAGTGTGTGAATGCACGCACGCACATACACAGCTGCAACTATTGCAAATTTGTATTTTATTTATTGAATCATCTTTTATGTTATCTTGTTTTATCTTTTTTTGTTTTATTGTTTTTAATACTGTTGTGGTGATCAAGTGAGTGTGTGTGTGTGTGTGTGTGTGTGTGTGTTCTTTTTGCACATTTGTGCAAATGTATGTGCACTTTACAGCCAACCCTGAGCTTCTTTTTATGGTTACTGTGGGCTACTGTGGCTTTTGCATCAATGGGTCATTTCACTTTACTTCCTGCCTGATTGATCGGCACAATCAATCAGGCAGATCTGATGTTGACTGATATTGATGTGTGTGTATGTCTCTGTGTGTGTGTGTGTGTGTGTGTGTGTGTGTGTGTGTGTGTGTGTGTGTGTGTGTGTGTGTGTGTGTGTGTGTGTGTGTGTTTGCAGGCTGGCAGAGTTGCGGATGGCGAGGGAGGGGGCGGAGTCCCGTGTGCGTCAACAGGAAGACCAGCTGGCCGAACTTCAGGAGGAGCTGAGGAGGCTGTCAGAGAGCTCACCTCACACAGACTCACTGCAGACGGTACTGGCACTGAGGGACACACACACACACACACACACACACACACACACACACACACACACACACTCACTCTCTCTCTCCCTCTCAGGTTATATTCAAGCAGTATGAACACACACAGAGACATTATGAGCACACAAAGGTGCACCCATAACAGATGTATCTCTCCATCTATCCATCAGTCTGCTGATGTGTGTTTCTCCTGTCTGCAGGATGTGATGGCCCTGCAGGCGGACCTGGCTGAAGCGGCCATGTTGCGTCAGCGCATGGAGGACACGCTGCACCAGCGTGAGCGTGAGCTGACGGCCCTGAAGGGGGCGCTGAAGGAGGAGGTGGAGTGCCATGACAGAGAGATGGAGGCTCTGCGGGAGCAGTACAGCCAGGACATGGAGAACCTTAGGAGAACCATGGAGCAGGTGTCACAGGTACGGCAAGCTGGAGGGATCCCCTATCCTGCAGTTTGTTTAAAGGAGCAGTGCACCCAAAACACAAAAACAACAATTTCCCATTAACCTGTAGTGCAGTCTGTCTGTACAGGAAGTTTCTGTCTGATTTGGCAAAGTTTCAGTCTTTTGCCAAAGAACACCAGTAAACTGTATCCTTCTGCCTCTGATTTGCACTGGATGAGGGTTGGGCAGATACAGTTTGCAGGTGTTATGTAGCAGGAAATAGTTCCCATAAAACTCTTCACCCCTGAGGGCCGAGGTGTCCATGTCATTGTTGATTTGAAAAGAGCTGTTTCTGTTTCTTCTTTTTTACATGGAAATTTTTTACAGTTTGCGCTTGAAATTAGTTTAACACAAAACTTTGCTGTCATGCAATCAAGAAGTTCGCACGTCATTCCAGGCCAGTTAGTGAAGTAAAAGAAAAACATAATTTTTCTCAGTAAGTTCTCCTCAGACGGAGCCCGCGGGCAGCAGTCGTTGTTACATGCAGTTACTACATGTGACTACTTGTTGTGACATGCAGTAAGCATGTTATCATGTGTGTGTCTCATGCAACAGATTTATAGTATTTGTAGTCATAGATTAACAGTGGTTGAGTTAGACCTTGTTTAAAAGCAAAAAATCATGAAAACAGTGAAAACAAGAGACAAAAGGAAACACAGACTGTGTTATGGGAACAAAGAAACATCTCACCCACAAGACAAAGAGAAAAATTTATCTGACTAACATACAAATGACATCAAAACTCAACACAGGCAATAAAAGTTCAAACACAACAACAGTCATTAATAAAAAAGCAAGGGAAATAAAATAAAAATCCAGCATTTTTTTTTAGCGTCTAATTGATCCCACTGTGAAAATGCCTTCATTTCAACACTGCAAGTTGAACAATCCAATAGGTGCAGACATTGTTTGATGTGATCTCTGTGCAGAAAACAGCTGCATTTTGAATGTCCGTGATGTTTTTCTGCAAGCTCTGTAGCTCAATAAAAATAAGATATAAACACTGATGGTTTAGTAATAGTTGCAGTATAATTACAATTCTGTTTCAAAATAACAAAAATTCTTGTTGAGTTTTTGATGTAGTTCTGTCCAAGTCATAATGTTTTGTGTGCTGGCATTTTAACACAGAGCCAAGAATGTATTTTCAGCATTTTTCATGTGATTATCCTCACTGCATTGCTTCCAGTTCAGTGGCAAGCTAAATAACAGCATTCAGGCATTCAGACGCTCATAACATCTCTGATAGCTAAATTACATTATATATTGTTGCAATTATGATAGCTCTTGAAATGGATATTTCTCCAAGCTCGAAATGGCAGCTGAAAGTGCTTTCTGCTGATGTGGAAGAATTATAAATTATCTAAAATATGCACCAATCAGAAAGCATCAAGTTATGTTTTTCAGAATTGGCTTCGTCCAGTTGCAGGTCACACTGTGGGGAAAAATGTTGCATATGCCTGTCAGTCCGTTGTCCGAGTGTCCTCCGTTTGTCAATAAAATGCTGTTTGTGTATGCCAAACTTGTAAGAAGACACCTAATTTAGTTAACGCGTCTTTTTAATTGCATTAGACCGTTTGTTTAAGCATGCTCCAAGCCCATCTTGTCAGTCATTATGCATCCAGGCTTTGTCTTGTCATTCTGTTTTATATGTCAATATGGCATGTGTTTAATAACCGTAATAAAACACTATGCCAAGCTTAGACGTGCTGAGGTTAAACCGGGTAGCCCTAGATGCACTCTGTGCTTACAAATGTACCGATCGAGGGTTAGAGAGCTTCACTAAGTACAAAGGATTGCCACATAAAACTTTTCCAGTTGTTGTTCTAACCAGTGCTCTCTATTTTTGGATCACTGTAGGATATGTGGAGGAAATTTGAAGCATCTGTTTACAGGGATAGATCATTATGCAGGTTTTGGAAGCAGTGACAGCCGTGTCAGGAAAAAGTAACGTGGAGACTGAGAGAGGCAGACAGGTTGGCAGCTGCATCTGGTGAGGTGATTTGTTTGGGCATAGGTTGATCAAAGTGGTTGCACTGTCATTCTTGTCAACTGTATCCTACTCCATCTTTTTTGATATTGACACATTTCTTATATAGAAGTCCTAAAAACGAGCAGGGCAAGATGGGACCTCAAAGTTTTCAACAACCGTATCCGTCTTTGCTCTGTTGCTGACATTTGAATACAGTCAAATGTAGGTCTGCTTGGTGATATGGAGAAAGTCAAATATCACAATATCTCTGACTGAATACCTTGATATCAACATTGTGACAGTATTGCATCGATTACTAATGATGCTTTCATAAGATATTTACACACAAGAGATTTTTGATAAACATTAGTAATGCTGATATGATGACCAAGCAGATATAGGCAAATAATATAACAGCTACCAGTCAAGAAAATTCATAAAACTGCATTCACTATATTGAGACATTGTTCAGCCATAGCCACGTGTTTGGCTTCAGAGAAGTACCTTTGTGGTGTGGATTGAACGTACTTCCATATATTATTATAAACCCATAAGTTTATAATACCTTTTAGTTGTGTGTGTGTGAGTACATCCATGTTTATGCTCACACTGTGGTCATTTACCAGTCTCAGGAGCAGATAGAAGAAGAGCGGCAGCGGGTGAACGAGTCTGTGCTGTCCCTGGAGGAAGAGCTGGAGAGCTGCAGGAGCCAAGGAGATGAGTGGAAGGCGCAGCTGGAGGCCACGGCTGAGGAGCTCCACACCACCAAACAGGAGTCAGTGTCTTCTAAGAGTTTTATCGTGAAATGTGCATCATACCAACATAAAGCGAATAATGTTACCAAGTGTAGATCTACAGAATATCCTCTCATCAAGTTTAAACACAAAGCAATAATGCAAAGAGGATGGTTACCAAGGCACTCTAGTGGTAGAAAGGTAAAAGGCCTTTATTAGTATTAATGCATAGCAAAGGTTAAAAACATGCACTTATAAAACAAAACAAGACAAAACAAGACTTCTATAAGCAATGACAGGAAATGATATCATAGATTCATTAGCATAATACAGCAAATAACTCAAAATGATGGAAAAAAACATCCAAAACCCCACATATATACGAAATATACACACCCCACAATTTGTAGGTGTGTATTTTTAACCTTTGCTATGCATTAATCATACTGATAAAGGCCTTTTACCTTTCTACCACAAGAGTGCCTTGGCTTGGCCATCATCTTTCTTGCATCAATTTTATCATCCCCATACCAAAAACCACTTTGTTGGATTTCTCGATATGCTCCTCACTCCATTTTTCTATACAGTCAGTAATCTTGCAAAGTGTCATTACGTACGTACACACACATTCATAATCGTGCTATCTGTGTAACTCAGTTGTTTGTAGTTGTGTGTAGATCACAGCACATTAGACACTTAACAACAAAAGTGTCCAAACAGCAAATGGCACACAACAATACAAGTCACTTTGTATTCTGTCTGTATGCAGACACACACACACACACACACACAGCCACCTATCTCACTGCGCTCTGTGGTGTTACATTTAAATCCTCACAACACGTGTAACCTGCATAACCTGTATTTCTGAATGGCACCATTAACGTGTCAAGATAGTAAGACTGATAATTTTTTAATGAAGTGACAGACCAGTGACTTTTTTTTTTTTTTTTTTTTTTTTTTTTTTTAATGTAATCTCTGTTGTTTTGAACCAGCAGCTGTAATATTTCCTATCACTCATTAGAAGTAATCTGATGGTTGAATACAATATTATATTTACTTTATGGTACTAGTGCATTCAAGAGTTCAAAAGAACCTATACCTCATACTGAAGATGGTGTAATTTTGTAGTTTTAGCTTTAGTTTGACCTGCCATGTTTGAATTTCTCTGCAGTTTTCCTCTTTTTAATGCATGCCCTCTTTCTTTTTTACTTGACTTTTTTTATTGGCCAGGAACAGGAAGACCTGCAGCAGTCAAATGTGAGAGAGGAAGTCAGTCTCACTGTGTTTGGTTTGAGTAGATTAGCCTTAGTCTCAAATGCCAAAATCTGAATGTGAGATATGCTCATGTTTAATTCTGTTTACATGCTCATATCTCAAGGTGATATTAGGGACAGATTTAGATTACTATGCCTTACTAACAAAAATCCAGTGATATTAATCCCAATAATCCCAACACCCTCGGGTCAATCATCACAAGTAATTCACCTGATTTTGTCTTGACCAATCATTAATCATTCTCTTTAATCAATCAACCAATCAACTGTTTTTGTTATAATCAATCGCTCTGATTAATTACTCTAAGGTTTGATTTGCAATCAACAACGCTGATTTTGAAAAAAAAAAAAAAATTATAAATAATAATAATAATCTTACCGTGTCTGTTGCACCTCAGTTTAAGGCTCAGTGTCATAATCAAACACACAGCGAAATCTTTCTCCATGAACAAAAGATAAGCTCTGGATGTTTTGTTGTTGTTTTCATGGTTGAGAACAATGTGTGCTTTGTTTGTTTTTAGCTGTTTGTATCTTTGGTGTAACAGTCACTGGATTTTTGTCTGTGTCTTTGTGTGTGTACACATTTGTATGCCCATGTGTGCACATAGACTTGCAGTGTGTGTGTGTGTGTGTGTGTGTGTTGACATGTGAGTTACTGTTACCACTGTGTGTTATTCAAGATGTATTGTCTTTCTGTAGGCTGCTGAAGTCTCGTATGGAGAAGGAGGAATTTGAGGGAGAGCTGAAGGATCTTCAGGATTCATTGATGGCCATGAAGAAACAAATGCCCGGTTTTGATGAAGACCGTTCTTACACGGAGGTAAATCTATTTATTTTTATTTTTATTGAGTATAATGACTGCCGCTCACATGGCGCTCTGTTATAATACTGGCAACCATACACACTCATTCACTAGTCAGACTCTAATTACCTTTGTCTTTCTGTATCTCTGTCAGAATATTAACATGGCTTTCGTTATTCCTGTGTGTGAAGCTTAGTTCTCTTTCTCTGACACACACACACACACACACACACACACGGACACACGTTCACTACTCATATTGACACATTGTTATGCGCCCTAGCAGATTCCTCTCCTCACACACATTATTCATCTTTGATTACTTATCCCAAGGACCTTCAGCGTTGCCATGACGATCTGAAACAGGCTCACGCGGACCTGGACAAACAGAGGGCCGAGTTGGAGGACAAGAGCGAGGCGCTTCGAGCTCTGAAGAAGGCCAGCGAAGAGAGAGAGGCTGAGCTGGTGTCTGAGGTCGACAGGCTGAAGAAACAGGCGCAGAAAGACAAGGCCGAGCTGGAGAAGGTGAAGCTTTATCTGGACTCTAGAAATAAAATCACCACGTGAATATGTACATGAGTATATATTCATATAAACACTTGGTTTGCAAAACATTTGAAACAAGTTGCATTCCTTTAAGTGTTTGTGTCTCAGTTGCCTCCAGGCTTAAAGATTTTGCTTTAACCTGTAACCTTGAACTGTCAGTGTATCTACACTGGATTATTGAAATGGATTTACTGTGTGCAGTCAGTAAGGCGTTGTAGTGATGACCTGGATTTATGTTTTCTTGGCATTGTCTTTACATTATCAAATGTGTGACGGGAGGTTTCATTCTTATCCCTCGTTCTCTCCCTGTCTTCCTCTTTGTGGCTCTCTGTCCCTCTGTCCTCTTCTCTCTCCAGTCATTAGCTGGATCCTCAGCAAAGACTGTGGTAGACCACGGGACCAACCAGGAGCTTCAGGAAGCAAACGCTCGCCTCAGAGAGAGGCTGGCCCGCATGGTACTACTGCACATAAAAAAAAAAAAAAAAAAAAAAAAAAAAAAAAACATGCTAAGAGACAGTGCATTGCTTTACACACATGCATGCACACTGAATGTTTACACATGTATCAGACACACAAAGGAAATGATGAGTAAATTAGTACAAATAACAACTCAAGACTTTGGCTAGATGTGTATTTTGAGCAATAAGGGATGAATATGTAAGGACATATGAAGCTTTTTTGTACATGCCCTGCCACATGTATCAGTAACCAAAAATATAAGTTAGCTGGTTTAATATGATTTAGAGATAGATGACTTAAGGTGACAATGCGCAAGGTGCATAGACCATCAAACCAAACCATCACTGTATATGTGGGAAATACAGTATCTATCACATAGCTGTATGAAAACATTACCAAACAAGATTAAAGACTCAGGATTTCTGTCTCTCCAGTCGAGGCTCCACTCCAGCTTGCCCCTGAGCTCGGAGGCCGAGGAGGCTGTGGAGGCCCTGGAGGATGAGAACCGCTCCCTCAAGTCTCAGCTGGAGGAGGCCAAGAGAGGAGCGACCCGTCTGAGCAAGGAGAGGGATGAGCTCAACCGGCGTCTGGAGGAGAAAGACCTGGAGAGAGAGGCGCTGCGGAGGGGCAAGAGCGACCTGGAGGAGCAAAAGAGACTGCTGGACCGCGCCCTGGAGAAGATTAACAAAGAGGTGAGTGGGCGTGTGTCTGTCAGGGCTAAACTAATGTACTGATTTGTCAATACGCTGGGCCAGTATGCTGATTATCAGTGAGATCCACTTCTGATGTGATCGCGGTGTCTCCCTGACCACAGCTACATGAACACTAAAGGCCGCAATTTAATCTTCTTTTCTTTTATTAGTCATTTAAAATTCTTTTAAATTATTATTTTTTATTTAAATAGAGCATTTTTCTTCTGCATTTGAATAGATGGGCTCAGCCAGTCTGCCTTAAAGAGCAGCCAAATAAATGAATTTCATAAGTATTGCTTTGAGTGGAGTTTTAGTTATTCAGTAGTCATGTGTTCATGTGAAATACTCCATCTGACATTTTCAGGTGGCTGAGAGCTTAGTTCATCTTTGTGACTCTTTTATGATTGTGAAAAACATTCAATGTGTGTGTCAATGTGAGTTGTTTTACATGATAAAGAAATGTCATCTCCATCCCTCCCTCTGTACCTCTTCCTCCGGGCAGATGGAGATGATGATGGGCGACTCCCGGCAGTCGGTGGCGGCCCTGCAGACTCAGCTGGACGAGTACAGGGAGCGGTCGAGGAAGGACCTGCTGGACGCCCAGCGCAACAGCAAGGACAGGCTGGCTGAGCTGCAGAGGGCCCAGAGCAACCTCAAGGCCCAGCAGGAGGAGGTGAGAGAGGCAGCTGAAAATAAAGAAGGGGAAATTTGATGCTGGCCTGTGTCATTTGAGAAACACCCGGCATCTCTGCAGTATCCAAAACATCTATGCTGTTGGTTTATTTTGAATACGTTACATGGTAAAGTTGAAAATCTGATTCCTGGAGCACAGAGGAGAATCTTCTCGGATTCCTGCTGTTCAACTTCATGTCAAAAATGTATTTTTTTTAATAATGTAATTGTCATCGGTTTTGAGCGTTTGCAAATTTTTACATGAGTATGTTATTTTTGGCAAAAAATTGTATTCAGTTTCACAAGTGTAGTGAAAAAGAAAAGCGAGTCCAGGCCAGAGAAGAACCTTACAGGGCAGCACTGGGTATTGGCAAGGAGATCACAATACAATACAATACAATACAATCTCAACTGTATCAATTTTTTTTTGGAAACTTCTATAACAGGGTCAAGACTGATGCAAAAGATTGATTGTGCAACTAAGTATTGAGGAAGTAAACTCTTTGTGCTTAATGTATATAAACGATATTACTGATAATTATTCACAGTACCAAGAGAGGTTTACTGCTTTTGGAAACCCATATACTGCATCATTGGAAGTGTGTATAACTAGATCAAAGTCAGAGAGGGTAAATCTAAAAAAATAGCATATTTTCCTTGCCTGACTTAAGGACAGGATGGACAATTTGAGGACAGAGAAAGGCATCTAAATGAGCTGACTTGCCACTCTTCTTTAAAATGGCACTCCCCTCCCCTTGCACCTTGTTTCCAGGTGTCTCGCCTTAAGAAGGAGCTTCTGGCTTGCGTCGAGGAGAGAGACAGCGCCCAGCTGGAGAGGGATCTCCTCAGCAGCCGCCTCAAGCACCTGGAGAGCGAGCTGGAGGAAGAGAAGAGCGCCCACACCGACCGGAGCAGGGAGATCAGGGGCCTGGAGGTGAGGTCATGAGGTGGAGGAGGTCAACAGGCGTAGAGCGGGTTAGGGTTAGCGAGTCTAAAGATGGGGAGAGTAAATTGGGAGTGGGAGAGTGAGGGTCAAGTGGCCAACTGGAGGGTGGTCAGAAATAAGTCTGCTCCTCATGTAGGGGAGATTTGGGAGAGTTTGATATGACAGGAAGAAATTATTGTATGTATGAATGCACTCATTTGTTTGCTTCTGTTTCCACGCATGTGTGTGTGTGTGTGTGTGTGTGTGTGTCCCTGTGTCCTTTCAGGATAAAATTAAGACACTGGAGATCGAGCTGGATGAGGAGAGGAGCAGCGTGGAGCTTCAAAATGACCGCATCACACGTAGCAGAGATCAGGTACAGGCAACAGGCACACATAGAAGTATTTGACTACACACACACACACACACACACACACACATGCAAACAAGCAGGACGTATCTCCATGCTCTGCGGTCTACTTATTCTGCTGGAGTCAATGCACACTCTAGCTGCGATGCATTTTATTAAAAACAAGCGGCGTATCGACGGAGAAGTGTTTTCCTCAGGGTCGGTGCTGTCAGCTCTCTGTCGATATGTTGCTCCTTTTGATGATAAAATGTATCAGAGCTAGAGTGTGTGTCGACGCTCTCCTTGCCACTTGTTATCACACTGGTCGGCTGGCATCTCATCCACATATGGTGTGTGTTGCTCTTGCCTTTCTCTACGTTCACGGCCTCCACTATATTGACTCTGTCTTTTCTGTTTCTCTCTTTTTTTCCTCCTCTTCTCTCAGATCGATCAGCTCCGTTCAGACCTGATGCAGGAGCGTTCAGCAAGACACGACCTGGAGATGGACAAGAGTTCACTTGAGAGACAGGTACAATCACACACTGCATACACACACACACACACACCTACTGTTAAAGCACCTTTTGGAAAAGTCGGTGGTTTCTTACGATATTTCCTCCCTCGCAGGTGAAGGAGCTGAAGTCTCGCGTGGCAGACATGGAGGGACAGACCCGGCCCACAGCTGGGATCACCCTGCTGGAGAACAAAATTCAGGAGCTGGAAGAGAGGCTTCGCAGTGAGGAGAGGTATGATCAAACACACACAACAGAAGATAGAAGAATATGTATGTCTGTCTGCCTTTCTCTCTAAATGTGGAGGCCTACTTTACAATTTGTATTTTGTGAGCATAAGTATTTCAGTCTTCAAATGTCATGTGAATTCAGAGAGAAGGCCAGTATCCAGGCGTCTCAGAGGCGGATGGAGAGGAAGCTGAAGGAGCTCAACGCCACCCTGGACCAGGAGAGAAACCAGCATGCTGAGCAGAGAGATCAGGTAAAGCCACTGCCCCAAACAGGCCTGTAACAATTAAACCAAAAACCAGGATTCTCCATGTGTGGTGAAATCTGCCTTTTTTTCCCCACCAGAGCTCTTGCACATGATTTTTTTAGTTGCTATGGTTGCAGTGATTCAAAACCTTATAACATATTGGTTAAAAAATATACAGTCAGAATTCTGAGTGCAGGTCGGTGTTTTCAAGCCAAACCACAATACAAACTGAACTGTGGCCTAAAAACCCAGGTACAAGCCAAACAGTGGAAAAGGTGAATTGCTACACCCACAGCTCCAACACTTATTGAATGCTAATCAGACCCTGGTCAAATAGGATTTGCAAATAATTCTGAGTGTTTGTTTGAACACGGGTAGCGTATCAGATGTGCGGGTCTTACTGCCTTTTGGACCCAGATAGTGTCAGGTGAAGTAGTCACGTAGAAGTATATTCATATTTGTTTTCAAACGTTTTACTGTTGCCTGAGCTTCCTGCCATTTCATGTGTTGTTCTAATGTGTCAAAATTAGCTCTTTTTTTTTTTTATGAAACCAGTTGTAAGAGCTCACTAACACATATTTACAAATGCTGTCTGACTGCTGATTCACAAATTTGACTCACACATAGGTCAACTGCTCCATCTGCGTAAGACTAATTTTAGCTGTGCCCCTCCCGACCCCCAACCCAACCTTACTCGGTCACCAGAAAGTTTCCTGACCCCCGCGCCCCTATCCTCTTTCTGCTGCCTCAACCCTTTTCCTTATTACTACCTCTGTGGCCAGTCCCATATAAACCCTACATACCTCTCAAACACCTGCTTGCACCTCCTCCTCCATCTCTTTCTCCTGTATCCTCCGTTCCTCCCCTCCAACCCCTGCCTGCGCCCTCATGTCTCCCCCTGGACCCTCCTCTGTTCCCCTCTAACCCCCTGACTCTCCCTCCATCCCCAGTTGTCTCTGCGTGTGAAGGCCTTGAAGCGGCAGGTGGATGAGAGTGAGGGAGAGGTGGAGCGGCTGGAGGGAGTCCGCCGGAAGGTTCTCAGGGACTTGGAGGAGCAGCAGGAGCTGCAGGAAGCCCTGCAGGCCAAAGTCACAGCGCTGGAGGCTGAGCTCAAGTGAGGCTTGTTAAGAACTGAATTTGTTCTCCACAGCTCATACCATGTATTTTGTCTCTTTGTGTGAAACCCCAGACACATTCAAGCACTTCATCAGGCACCATACAGTACCATTTATCTCCTTTCCACTAGGTGGCGCCCTATTATCACCTAGCTCAATTTTATGTAACATGCTTGACATCATGCTTGACAACATGCTTGACATCATGCTTGCACCAGGCACACCGTTTATTTTGTTTCAAGCTAAAGGTTCATATACAAAAGTTCCTCATGTGAACATATGCCAATATCAGTTTTAGTAGTAAAGTATAAAAGTAGATTCAGCATAAAGAGGAATTCAGCTGACATTGTGTTTTCTCTTGCATTCTCTCAGGCGGAAAGTGCAGCAGACACACCGGTCGGCCCTGGGCTCCTCCAACTTCAGCTCCGAGGACGAGGATGGTTTCTATGACAACAACAACATCACCTGCATCCTGACTGAGAGCCACCTGCAGACCACCAACTGCTAGGGAGGGATGGAGGGAAGAGGGCAGAATGGAGGCATACAGAGGGATAATAAGGAAGTTGTTTTTAAAAGACTGACAGAAAGTTTTCAGAGTAAGGTGCTCAGGGCTGGTCGGACCGAGTTGCATGAAGAACTAAGTTGCCAAGCACTATGAAATTGCCTTGCAGTTGCTCTTGATTTGTTTTTAGAGCAGCAGTTGTTGTGTAACAGCTCCATAGGAGACAGGCTGTCAGGATACTTTGATTACCTTTTGGCGCTTTCTTGCCGCAATCGCTTCACTTTCTGCTTTCATGTGTCGTCTGTCTCAAGCGTTAATTGTGTTTTTTTTTTTCTTTGCTCGGTTATTGCTGAGGAGAGGCATTACAAGTACAGTTGGAAATACACGGTTTTGCTTTGCTTTGACCTTTCAGCATGACTCATATTCTCAAAAAGATTTTTAACTGAACATATTTTTTTTTAAAAAATCCCGTGGTAGCACATAAATGTGTCATGGTTTCTATTCAAATGCCAGATATCTTACCAGTTTTGTTTCATGAACGCATGACTTGCAAGTTTATCTTCTTCAAAAAATGGCTTGCATTTTTTTTACTGTTCCAAAGCAGCATTTTTCTTTGTTTCTGTATTTTGTCTTAGATTAGGCATAATAAGTTACATTTGCCAGTGTTGTTAGCAGGTCTGCTGTATGTACCGTAATGCTTCTTTGTATATCTGAAGTGATGTGATGTTTAGTTTTGTTTTGTTTTTGTTTTTTACCCATGACTGTGACAGTGACAGGCCCCTTAAAACTGAGCCTGTATTTTTACACTGTTTTAGCTGTGCATAGTTGTTGGTCAAGACAATCATATACAGTAGCATTATATATCCTCAGAGAATAGCCTGTTTTTTCTACTTTAACAAATGTATTTCTTTATATTGTCTGCTATTTCTTTGTCTTTAGTTTGGTCCACATGCATGTTTTCACTCAGATGCCTTAAAAATAAGCTGTTTTATTTGCCGCTGGTGTTCTTGTTGGGTCTGCTGTTCCCTTTGTTTGCTGCTTTAATGATTTGAGTCGTATTTCACATGCTTGCCATCACTTGCATCAACATTCCTAATCGAGGAATCGTTAGCTTAGATCAGGAAGTGTTTTACGTTCCCCCTGCTTGCACCTGCGTCTTCATGAATGTTCAGTAATCATTTCTGAATTAATTTTTGATGAATGTGTCACTTTAAGAAAAACAAAAGTTTTTTGGGTAGTTGCAAACGACAAGCATATTTTGAAATGTAAAATATGTTTAAGCTACTGTAAAAATTTGATATGTTCAGCAAAGCTTTGTAAGCTTTTCCAAAAACTTTTTACATGGATACTTCAAATAAATTTTGAACCCTGTGTAGAGTGAAAGAGAAGGAGAATCATGTTGTGATTAATAATTTCTGCCAGTAATCTACAGTCCACTACAGCCAGTAGTGCAATGCTCTCTGAACTAAAGCTGGCTGCTTTGTTCTTGATAGAGTAATCATTTTTTCCAACTCCACCCCTCACTCCTCCTGTACAGGGAGGTCAGAGGTCAGGCCATGCAGGCATCAGGTGTGTGCTTGCTATTGGGGCTGGAACCCAGACAGTCTCTAACCACGAGGCCACACTGCTGCCCCCAGATGCAGTTTTTTTAAAGTATTATTATTTAAATATACATTGACAAGATACATCAGATTGACTATCCCTCCCCAGTGCACCTCATAGCCACGTGTTTCACCTCACGCCCTGGGTGTGGCCACTGAAACTGACGTGGCATTACATCGCACCTGCACGCCTTTGTGTACTCACTTCATTGGGAGGGGTGCCAGTCATTGGCAGGCCTCAACCCGGTCTAGGAACATTGCCCTCTGACTACAGCAATTAACACACTCATCTCCATTTCACTATTTGATCTGCCCTGTCTGTTTGAATGCAATGAAAATGCCCACAAGGAGTCAGGACTTTCAAAAGGCCAGCTGTCTCGGAGCAGAATATCTGTTGTGTGTTTACTGCCACAAGGACATGAAGGTGTGTGAAGGGGTGTTTGCCATTGGACACTCATGAACTATTAAAGAGGGAAGTTCAAGTATCCTCCAAATTCAATTATAAGCCACAGCTGCTCCAGAAAAAGACCTGATATTTAGATTGAAGATTTGATTGTGTTCTAATGCAATGCCCTGCCAAACATCCTCTTCTCAAATCTACATTCTCTGTCTCTGCTGCTCGTCAGAGAGGAGACTCGGCCTAATGTTATTTTAGCTCTGGCCGAGCTTCCCCCTAGAGACTGAGAGTCTGTAATCCTTCGTTGGTTTACTCTAATTACTGAAGACATCAGGCAATTATCATGACTCCTCCTCATTCAGCCTCCCTTTCTCTCCCCTCAGCTCACCTCACCTCCGCCCACAGTCAGTACTTACCTTACCTCTGCCCTTTTCTCAACCTTTGTTTGTTGTTTGTTTTATTATTCTTAAAGTCACAATAGTATGAAAATGACTTCTTCAACCTGGTAGCTAATATCCCATGCCAGAATATTCACATATTTAAAATGAAAAAAAGATGGCTGCGTGTGAAACTGCATCTGGATTTGCAGAGCAGTGCACACATGAAATCACACAGTTTTTCCTCGCGGGGCTGGCAATAAAACTGTACTGTAGCGCACCATGTAATTTGCTGAGCACTTGAAGCCTCACTGGTATGAAAACAAATGTATGATGCGTGAGAAACTAAGTGGCAGCTTTTGAAAGTCCAACTGGGGTGGTTATCGCTGTTGTTTATGTTTTTTTTTTTTTTTTAAGTAACATGCAGTTTGACACCACTGTGACAATGGTTCTCTCAACCAGCCAGTGTACAGACATTTATCTGGGCGTTTAAAACGTGCAAAGAGATTGTCGATTGAAACAACCACACAAACGAGTATTAACTTGAACATAATATGTCAAAAAGATAAGTGACAGATATCCAAGTTTATTATAATTAAAGCCAAATGCATCACCAATGAAAATCCTATCCAGAGGCCTTTTGGATGTAGATGAAATAATCGCATGAGGTAATGGCCTCAAGTCAATGACGTTTAACCTTTACGGTACACAGTTATGTTTAATAAGTAATATACATTACACTATACACAAGTGTGACTACTGAGGTCAAGACTGACGTGTTAACAATGAGGAGCCATAGATCAGCGAAACCTTTGGGTGTTTACTTTGGGTTGGGCTTGTGCCTTTTCAATTTGTCTTATTGTTACATACAGGATCTGATGCACACAAAAAGTGAGGATGCTATATTTACACGTTATATTTATTCACAGCCTTCATTTGGGTGTCATAGGAAAGACAGCTCCCAAGATTTGAAAATTGCATGTTGACCTCCCTTAACAGAACATCCTGTGTGCACTTTAATGCCATGTACATCAATGGTTTAACCTGATTGGAGGTTTAGGTTCTGGTCTTTGTCAGGTTATGATCTTATAATGCAAAGTAACCACACCTCCCTTCAAACTGTCTTACACATTTAAAACCTACAGGAAAATATACCGTCACTGTTACATAGCTATATTAATGCAGGCCTTCAAAGTCCACATTTTCACAGCACACTGATGTTGTTTTAACAGGTTGTTGTCTTGTTGCATGTGAAAGTCCTCGCAAATCATATGAAACCTATGATCTCTGTTTGCTGCCTTGTTACCAAAAACTTAAGTCTTTAGTGCACAACTCACAGCTCTTATTGGATTTATCCATTACTCAAGTGCAAACGCACAGTCCCAAAGCAGCACTGTGTCATATGATCAAAGTGGGACATCCTGTCTGGGCCTGTGTGTGAAAACTTTATGATGTAGGCCATTTGCCAGGTGAGGTAAATGGGTTCATCCATATGAGACAACTCAGCAAGAGTAAGTGGCACACAGAGTCTCCTGTAAACCTCGCAGAGACACTTGGCATGTCACAAGTCTGTTATCAAACAAGATTAGATCCTGTTTGCTGGTAGAGAATTAGCTGTAGTGCTGAGGTGTGCATCACAGCTAAGCTCCTGATGCTGCATTGTGTTCAGGAGATTGTTTTGGGTGGAATATGAGCGAGAGACAGAGCGATTCTTGTTGAAACTTATAACAGGAAGCGAGGCAGCATATGGGATCAATCTGGAAGAAGATCAGGCAGGCTATGGAGGACAAAATGCCCTGGTTCAATACTCGCATGAAATGTCTGCCGGATGGTGGAGTCACCTGCTTCTCTGAGGTCAGACCGGTCATTTTAGCCAAATGTGTTTTTGAGTGAATTAGTCTTTCTCATCCCTATAAATCTCCTTGAAGAACAACATACTCTGCTACTGCTGTGAATATAAAAATGATGGATTTTGTCTAATTGTGTGCTGTGGATTTACAACATTTAGCATGGCTGATGTGTCCTCAGACTGGCAGTAGACACAGGATAATAATAATTTTAAATGTGCTGTTAATGTCCAGGGACTACTGACTGTCCCTGTCAAATAAGCCCATACAACAACAACAACAACAACAACAACAACAACAACATTAGTAGGCCCTACTTCAGCACACCAAAATAGCTTTACAATGGGCTTTAGAAGACACACAGAAAGCAATAAAACAGGAAAAGGCAACTGCAGGGGGGTTTCAAAACAAGATTGAAAGCAAGGCCAAAAATTAAAGCCAAAAATGTCTATCTATAAAATTTCTCAATGTCCCTGCAAGACTGCGAGTGTGTCCACATTTCCTGCGTGCGGACTGATTTATGAGTCAGTGCATTCCATGTAAATGAGGCGCAGGCAGGTAGCAGACCTCAGGGTCGTTAACATTTTACTACCTGGCCGCAGAGAGCACAGACACACAGATACAATGTAGTGCACACACACACACTCTCTCTCCAGGTGTCTGCTCCGCTCCTACATGTTTGTTATTGTGGAGAGGTTACCTGCGAAGGGGACACGTAAAAGTTTAGCCACAGGTACCCACAGGTGAACTTTAGACTTTTAATTCCGTCTTTTTCTTTGCTCCACTGTCCCAACTTCGCCGGAGAAGATGAGCGGCGGCGTGGCGCGGACGGTGGACGGGGCTGGAGAGGAGGACAACAAAACCACGGTGAGTTTCTTTGACGATTATAACTAAATTCTCCTATTTTTTCCCTTTAAAAAAATCACTATTTCATCTCCACATGGATTTGCAGTTTGCCTCTACGTCATGTTATAATTGTAATATTAATGTAATATTCATATAGTTGAGCTGTGGTACAGACTGTACTGACCTTGTCGCACTTTGCGGTGTCTTTTTTTTTTTTTTTTTTTTTTTTTAAATCACCTGTGGCATCATATAAAATATAGAGTGTGGAGTTTGTATAGTGTTATTGTGAGATTTAATTGGTATATCTTATGTTTAGCATTAGTTTAGCTATTCGTTTATGTTGTATTTCCGTGGAAATACAACATACACGAACATAAACAGTTTCTTTTATTCAGTCTTAGGCTTCGTCGGTATAGCCTATTGTCTGTTCTGTGAACATTAAACGGTGGCTGAACTCAGATTTATTTATTTCACAAGGAAAAAAGATGGAAAAAATGAATTTAGGCGGTTTTACTCGACATTATATCCCTGGTCCTCACGCTGCCAGTGAATTCAGTGACTGTTATTTGCACAAAACTTAGTGAATTTTATTAAGTACTGTACTACACATTGCATAAGAGAGTGACACCCACGTTTATGATTAACCTTTTCTCAGACAGCTACTGTTTAACTGTGTAACTTTCATAACACTTTCACTAAACTTTAACACACCTTGCCTTTGAGAAAAAAAAAAAAGTCATGTGCAGCTCATATCAGGTCATGTGAAATGTGCTGCTCACAGACACACAACATGTGTGGGGATGGTTCCCCTGTGCAGCCTCTTGAACGGAGTGAGCCTGAGTGTTTTACTACAGCTCCACCCGTAAACAAGAGAGAGAATTACAACCCACTGGCAGATGTTTTCCATTCCTTATTTAAAAAATGTGTCTTATTCAGCCTCACTACAATGCACTCCGTGTTAAGGTTGCAGAATGAGAATGAGCCATTGACCTGTCAATCTGAAATTGAGAATTTACAGCAGTTTCCACGCCAGGAGCTCCAAAGAAACCAATAAAAATGGTGAAGAAATGTTGTGTTGACTAGTTTAAGGAGACTGTCAAGGTCAGATGTAAACTGTATGCAGATAAACACAGTAAGTTCATAAATGATGCCTGTTGTTGGTAGTAGTACATTCTGGAAAATATCCTCTGTTCACTGAGAACTAGATAATGTTTTCCAAGCAGAATATCTCATTTCAGTTGCATGTATCAGGTTGAATCCTGGATGACAGCAACTTGACCCGACAAAATAACCAATGCTCCTTTCTGCTCGTATAATTTTGCACTTGTCACAGCTTGCTGCACAATGTTATTATACATTTACGTAGATATTGTCATGCATGTTTCACAAAGGGCAGAACTTAATCAGGAATTATTCAAATAGCTGGTTGACTATAACTTGTCATGAGCGCTTGATGGTTAAAGTTATTCATTTGTGTTAATTTGCTGGTTTGCTCAGTGTTGCCTGTCGCTCAAACGTCATTCCATGCTGTGTGAGGGTGGCTGCATGAATGAGCAAATAATTTGTTTATACAGCAGAAATATGCAGTCATGCCCAAGCTCATGCACACGTTGGCTGTGGATTTCAGGCCATGCTGCCAGCTTTGCTTGAAGCCAACTACGATTGCCAGAAACAATAAATGATTAGGAGAGAACACAGTTTTATGCTGCCGCTCTGAACACACTGGTTGTGCTTGTTGTCCTGCAGTCTTAGATGATGTCTGAAGAGCACATAGCAATGTGTTGTGTACTGACACTCAGTGTAAACATTAGACTCAGCATCTTTTGTATCCTATTCTGCAAGCCCCAAGACTTCATGTCACAGGGGAACTTGTTTCTTTACACTTCAGCAAAAAAATTAGGAGATTTCTTTTTCCTCATCTTGACACTTGCCCTGTAATTTGATGGGTGTGCTCCCCTGTGGTGTGAGATTGTATTGAGCAGAGCAGTTGTGCTGGAATAGTGCAGGCCAGGATCATATTAAAATAGCTTATTGTTACGTGTTATTTTCACACTGTATACTTACATGGGAAGTTCCACATGTTCCTCATACATAAAGTCTGCAGAAACAAGGAAGCACTGCCTCACTGGAAACTTTGGGGGAAAAAAGTATTATGGACAACAAACACACAAAAACACACTTCAGAAAATGTATATATGCATTTATATTAGCAGATTCACAACAGGCTCCATTTGAGGTTTTCTCTATGTTTGTATATGGAGTGGAAATAATCAGAGAGTTAAAGACACACACACACACACGTTATGCACGTATTTGGAATGACATTTGACTTGTGTTTGCTCAGTTCTGTTTACACTGCACACCTCACCATGCCAGTGCCTGTTATATAAAAGGGCTTTATTAATCACTCTTATATAACTCACACCACATTCCTCACGGTGTCGCTACCAACCAGTGTCACCATGTGGGGAACACATGAATCCCTCTCCTCTCCAGTGAGTTTAATAGTGAGTCATTGTCCCTAGTGAGTTGTAAATTACATCTGCATAGAGTAAACAGTGAAATGCATTCAAGCTGTGCTCTACATTTCAGATGACGCCAAACTTAGATCACTGAAAAACTGTTGGACCTTCACTGCTTACTGTAAATGATGAGGATTACCAAAATTATCAATGAGCTTCAGAATGTTTTTTAGTTTGGATTCAACATCAGACAAGCTTTTCTGTTCAGGACTATGTGTGATCTAATCAGTTAAAAATTCCCCCTCCGGTGCAGTCATCCTCCTCATTGTGTACTTGGCCTTGCAGCCCTGCAGGGGAGGCTACTAGCAGTGTGGCTCTGTGGACTGGTGGCTCCGGCTAGAGAACTGACTGGAGTAAAAAAGGGTTGGGCAGCTGGTGGAGCCTCACCCAGCCATGTAAGGCAAGACACTGGTGGCTTCCCACGCTCTTAGTCACTCACACACATGCACCAACACACAGACAGTCTCAGTCACAGCGCCCTGATCATCACCGGGAAGAGACGCAGACGAACTCTTCTGCCCAGGTAAACATCAAAGTGATTTTCAGTGAGATAATGGAAAGAGTTTCCATCTAGATCTGTAGAGTCAGCAGCATGTGATGGTGTATGTGGCTGTAGTTTTGTCTGCTTATGTCTATAGTGAAATTTCTATCAATATGATTCACTTGGTTTTGTCTTTGTAGTGGCCTTGTCATACAGAAACATTTTTTCTGTCTAAATGATTCAGTATTGGGTTGTGTCTTTGTGTTGAAATTGTATATTGTCTTTTAAATTGGTCATTTAATCGTGTAAGCATAATTCATTCATTAACAAAGTTAAAAACAGACATTTGGATTATTATTGGGATTATATTGTATCATACCGAAACAAAATACTGATACAGAAACATTACCATTGTCTTTGTCCAATAAAGAGCAACAGTGGCGTATTTAGAGATACTTTCCATTTGTCAGTTATGCCACGTGAAAATGATATGACGTTTGTTGACATGATGACACATACTGTTGGTATTAATCATGAGAGTTTATCATTAACATTAGGATCTTGGGTCATTGAGATTGATGTTGTCTGCTTCAGGAACTGATGATATCAGGAGGTCTTGGATCTTGGATAAAGTGTTTTATGACTGCTGTTATCATTCATATTGCCTATTTGGCCTGTCATATCTCTAATCATTTAGCACAAGTCCGTAACAGTATTGCTTTGTTATAAACATGCTCAGTGTTTTGACTGTCCTGCGAAGACTGATGGACGTCACACTCTGCTGTGAACTCTGTCAGTACTCAGTAGGGGAATGCAGATGCTGATGTATCGCTGCACTGTACTCGCAAGGGGTCAACAGGAAACCTATAGGGCACACAAAGCAAAACGCTGAGAAATAGTCACCGCTCGTTAAATTTGATTGTCCCGTCAGCACTCTAAGAAATGTTTTATTCACAATATTCAATAGCAGGGTTCACATGTACCTTCACGGCTCTCTTAGACAACAGTTTAGTTTTCCAGCTGAGTGTAGCATCAGTCAGCCCTGCAGTGATGTCACCTCCAAATCAGTCAAGAGCAGTCAGGGGGGAGTTTACAGCTCCATATCTGCGATTGGTTGTGCTGCTATTGATTGTGGGTGGTTGTTAACCGTATGAGGATGCTGTGGTAGCCTGAACGCAGGAGGGGGTGGGGGGGGTGGGGGGGTGGGGGGTGGGGGGCACTGATGTCACCGCCAAGTCAGTAAGCAGCAGTCATGAAGTAATTTACAGGCTATAGGGTATGCTGTTTTGATATGGACTGAAGGTGTAGTAACACGTGAATGTGGCTGTTGCTTTGTATCTGACTTGCTGTGCTCTGTATTCCCTCTCTCGCCTTTTTTGCTCGCTTCTAAATTAATGTTTTACACTATTGTGTTTCACTCATGTTATTATTCTGCTCTACTAAACTCTAGTCTGGTCTGTTCATCAACTAAATTCTGCTCTTTGTTCTCCTCCATTCTCCTCTGTTTTCCTTCATACTGTATGCTACTCTTCCTCATTCTCTTCCACTGTGTTCTTTTGTATTCTAATGTGCTCTACTCGGGTTACTCGAGTTGAAAGCAACAATTTCATGTTTCAGTTTTGAGCTTTGAGCAGTTCACTGCGTCTCGAATGGGCTAACTGAGTTTATCGGGCGGAAACAGTGCTAGAAATTGCTTTTCTAGTAGACGTATTGTTACTTTGCTGATACCTTACTGTCTACGTCACTCAAATAGAAGTGGCATTTACTTGGTTGCTTTTTAGAAATGACAGATTTGTTACATAAGACCATTTCCATGAAATTCTAAAGGAGCGCAAAGTTCACGCTAGACTCCTTTCATGGAAAATTTGGAGCTTACAAAAAACAAAGTCCACCAACAAAGTAAAGCCAGATGACTTTTCTGATATCTCCTGACCGATCGATCACTGTGAAAGGCTCCACAGTTTATGATTTGTGACGGTCAAGTTTCCATATTTATAAGGAGCCAAACAAATTTATACTCTGTAATGAATGGGATTTAATATGTAGCTTAGTGAAATACTTCAGCACACATGAGCCTAAATAAAACTAAAATTACTGACTTAAAATAAACACTCAAAAAGTATAGTAACACAAAAAAGCCTCCAATTACAGTGACATAAGTGACTGTCATCTCTGTTTATCAGTCGATCATTTTATCAGTCAGTCATTTCAGAGTTGTGGAGGGTGAGAAATGTGCCCAGAAGCTCTCGCACCACCTCTGCTGCCCAGAGCCTCATTGTGTTGTGTGATGAGAGCCAGACACAGGAGACTGAAAGCAGACACCCGCTGAGGGACTGCTGCTCCTGCTGTGAAAAGAAAGCGGCACAGCTACCTGCACTGGAGGCGGATTATTTACCAGCTTGTTTTGAAACACTACATGCGTGTCTTTGTGTTTTCCTCGTGTTATACTACAGTTTAGTACACACTGCTTGGCATGGAGGTCTGGCTGATTTCTGTGACCTCGTTAGCTCAAATCGCTGGCTGGACCCATGCGAAGTTGTTTATGTAAAACACAGAGCATGGTGGTTAGTGGTTCCATGCCGTGTGAAGGCTAAGAAGTGGTCGACTCATCAATAATGGCAAGCTACTCCGTATTGCTTCTGATGATGTTGTTTTGCCATAAAAAAATCTAATTGATTCCATGTCTTCAGCAGTGGATTTTTCCCATCAGTCACATCGGTACACAATGACAAAAGAAGGGTTTGTTTTGACTTGTTTTTGTTGGATGAAGTTTTGTCTCCTCAGCAGAACTTTGTTTCCATTGTGTTGTGCAAGACATATAGGGCAATTACCTGCTGCTTTGGCCTTTGATGCCATCACACACGCAGATTTAATTATGGTTGATTTATACCTTGGAGGTGGAATCAATTTAAACAGACAGCTAAATAAAATCAGTCATTGTTCTGTTATTCTAATTAAAGCCATTCTCATCAGATCATAGATTATCAAACCTGGAGAGGAGCGACATGCTGGAGTAACTTTTGCATACACTTTGTAAATGAACACTCACTTTGCAGCCATTGTTTTGCCTGTGCTCTACAAGGTGAATTTGTGGTCACCCCTCCAGGATGCGAAACAGCACAGGAATCGATTTGAAACACTCCCCGATCTGCACAGGCAGGCCTGCTGGAGCAGCCCTCGGGTGTCTCCACCTTTTGCCTTTTTTTTTTTTTACTGGAGCCACATATTTACTGCACAGTAAAACCATAGACGGGGAAAGGGACTGATCACATTATAGACATTAATAGAGAATGAGTCTACACATGCCCACATAGCAGACAACAGATGTGGAAGTGAATAGGCTGTACAACTTTGTGCCTTTGAGTAGATTATGTGAAATATTCCTGTAATTGCATGGATTTTAAGTCTCTAACATTTTCCTAGGCAGTACATTGGATTCCCATTATTGGTAATAAATGTCAGTATAACTCACAGTAAGCATATAATAAGGCTTATTCTTATTGTATGTAACGACATAATTATCTAATGATTTACAGTGCAACTCCACCTTGGAACAGGAACACAAGTAAGGGCCATTTGGGCTGTCATGAGGCTGTTTGCCTAATTATCATCTCTCCCTGAAGTATTTACTCTTCGCATCACATCTCTCAAACATCTTCTTGCAATGATTATCATGGCGCTGTGATTTTGCCCTTTGCACTACTTGGTCACTTCAGCACGGGCGATCAAGCATTTTAAGGTCATTCTTCTTTGTTCTACACTTTGGATTGGAGCGTCAGCCAAATGCCTAAAATGCAAGTGTTGTGTTGTGGTGTGAACGCCAAAAAGGGTCAGAGAAGAATAGCGTGCGGGGAAGGCGGAGAACACTGTGTCTCCTTGTGAAGCGCCTCCCAGGGTGTGGCTCTCCTGCAGAAGAGTGAAGCCCTCGGGCTGTCGCTCCCTCAGATCACACAGAGATACGCCGGCCTGCCTGTCACAGTGTCAGCCCTGATGGTTTTTAAGCCTTGCTATTACACACAAAGAACTGTCATCTAAGGAAAACTATTTAGCCTATGCTTGACATGCAAAACAGAGAAAGGCTTGCTCACAGTACACTGCTGTTGTCACCCAGAACGCACACTGTGTTGCTCTTTTCTGTTTTCTTTTGTATATAAACATCACAAATGTACATTTTAAAACAATTTATGCCCACTCATAGACATGTTTTTTTTTTTATTATTTATCTCACATAGTCAGACACACTCATTCTCAACATCAACATGTGTCTGCTTCCTTCATGTCTCTGTTGTTGTTGTTGTTGGGTATCTCCTGTTTCAGCTGAACTAGAAAGTCAGATAGCCTCTCATCTCCAACCATAAAGCCATTTCCATCATTTCCCTACCCAAACAGAAATGTGCAACACACACACACACACACACACTAACACATTTGCACACACACACGCTCTCTCCCAATGTTTGATGAGTTCTTAGAGGATTGTGTGGATGAAAGGGCATGCCTGTGAAGACAAGCCGCCAACATTGTACCCTGTTATCATCTTCTTTGGAAGCAGGATGTGGGTTATTGCCTTTCCCAAGAAGAAGGGAGGTGTTGCCTGAGCTCTGCTGATTGGCTCTGGATTGGATTGATAAGGTGTTAATAATGTGGGTCAATTTTTTCTTCTGTTTGAACACTCTCTCCCCATAGTCTTTGATGTATGAATCCTTTTTTATTCTGTTAATGAGTATTTGTCTTGACTAACAGGTCTTCTGACAAATGTTTACTGTTATTATAGGCATGCATGTGCAGAATGTGGTATTTTAATATAATTTGCATATTGTTGAAGTGCTGTAATTGGCGTGTTGTTTGACACTGTGGTATGCAGAGAAGGTGTCTTCAGCGCTTTACCATTCCTGTGTTGTAACCACTGCTGACATTCTCACGGAAAGCAATTATAAGTGTGCGCGGTTTGTTTGTGACATGTACAGTTTGTACACTGATGAATCTGTGTCACGTCTATAAAGGATATTAAAAGGAGGCTGAGTCACGATCTCTGACCTCATGTGAACTTGCGGGGTGCATGCAGTGTGACTGGAGGTGTGATGTTGGAGCGTTACAGCGGACGGTGATAGGAATGAAGGGATGATGTCTGCTCAGGTGCTCCATGATCATGTGCCATCTGCGTTTTTTAATATTTTAATTTTGACATTTCTGCTTTATGTGATGGTGACAGTAGAGAGAGAGCAGGACAGCTAAGGCGTGGAAGAGAAAGGGGATGACATGCGAGAAATGGTTTGGATCGGATTCCAACCTGGACCGCCGAGGACTTCGCTTTGATGTGTGCTACACGCTCTACAAAGTGAGCCACCAGGGCACAAGAGGCTGCAATCTATTGAGCCTCTCCACAAGTGCAGATTAGATTCACTGTGCAAGTGTGTGCACCAGTAAATGATATGACACGATATGATGCCGTGACTTCTCCCTCATTTTACTAGGAGGAAATGTTTCTGCAGAATTTACACAGTAACACTGCCGATAATGCAAAAACATGAGTGACGCAAAGGCAGGACAAAAGGGGTTTGGGTGTGTAGCGAATGTGTTCTGACTAAAAACGTGATACAAGTAGAGATGAAGTTTCAAGGGCATGCATCGCAAAAAGACGTCAGGGTACAATGGAAAAGACGGTCAATTTTGAAGAAGTTTCTTTGTGTGATTTGAAATAGTGGAAAAACAACTGTTCCCTTTACTTTTTATGCACCGTGGAAGGAATCACACCTGCCTGTGAAACTTGTAAAAATACCTCTGGGTGGAAATAAAAGGCCTGTCATGGAAAACACATTTTTGTTGGTGAAGATACAGTGAGGCGCCAGTGCAGATTAGTAACTGTAAAATGTCCACAATATGTTACTGCAGCCTTGTTGTTTTCAGTTGAAGAAAAAAAAATCCAGATATGAAATTTAGGTTTCTAAAAGGCTTTTCAGCAACAGTTGTATCAAGTATCAAATTCGTGAAAATGGAAGAAGAGACATTGAATAAACTTTAAACACTTAAAAGTTTCAAAGGTTTTGATTCCTATGTGGATTGGGTTTTATTATCCCCCTGCTGTGACCTGCTACCCACAATAACCTCATGGGTGATTCCTTGATGCTGCCTATTTCTGGTCTGGACTTGGAGGTGAGGTTAATAGAGATCAGCTTATCAGTTCAGACTTGTTCGGAAGTTTTATTTAAGGTTTTTCCTGTTTGTTTGTTTGTTTGTGTGTGACCTTAAGTGCCACCTACACCATTAGCCTTTTTGTAGACCGCATGCCTTACAGCTATCTGATTTGTGGTTTATCAATGATGCCAAGAGAGAGTTTAATCAAGGCAACCGATGATAGAAGACACACCATCAACTCAACCGTATAATAAGCCTCACAGTGTTTGTGCAACTCCGCTGAATATTAAATGATGATATCAGCTCTGTCTTCACATCATGTCGGGTGGAGCTCACTGTTTATTCTTCAAATTGCTCTTTTATAAAAACACACTGCATGAAATAGGCATACTGTGCACACACGTGTACCCACATGCACACATACATAAACACACACACACACACACACACAATACGTGCATATACACACATAATACGATATAGAAGCTGGGATTAAGCATTTCAAACAATTCAGGCTGGTGATAACATACAAGAGCAGAGTGGCAGTGTCAACAATGTTACCCAACATCACAAACGCACTTGCACGGACTTCCTCTAGCCTCCTTTGAAGTGCATTTCATTTGTCAAACAGCCATGATAATAACTTGTTTTCTTTGCACATTCAGAGGAACTGCAGGGCGGTTTGTCTAGAGCCGGGATTCAGTAACTTGAATAGGTGTTCCTAAGAAGGAGCCTTTTTCAATTCAAAACAGCAGAGTGGTATTTGTCTACCTTAGGGAGTGTTTGAATGTCAAATAGTTACGTAAAGGAACATTTTTAAACATCATCAGATGTCAGGGGAGAGAATGTCTTGTGGCGTTTTTTTGATTTCCTCGTTACATCAGCCAGCTGCCACCTTGTGCTTTTAACTGACAGATTATTTTGTCAATTAACTTGTATATTGCTCAGATCCACCACTGTACACATTACTGTAACACTGACCAAAATATAATCAGTCAAGAAATAAAGATATACAGGAGAAGGTGACACTCCATAAGGTTCACTTTAATGAAGCAATAGCCTATGGTCAACAACAGAAAGGAGCTATACAGAATTTGGTATTCAAACAACAAGCACACTTACAGAATAGAATAGAATAGAATAGAATAGAATAGAATAGAGTAGATGTTTCTGTTTAAATGCCTGGCTCTGTGGCCCCAAACTGCATTGGTACATCTGGATTTTTTCCAGAGTTGTCAGAGTGCCAGTGTGGTAACCCAGACCATTTTGTGTAAAAACCCGGGTTTGCAGATTCAATGTGATGCTATCAAAGCATACAAAACTGAGAATTGTCTTTTATATGTTGCTATGGGAACAGGTTTGTGTAGCCGAGAGTGACTCAGCGGCCACAAATGTATTGCTGTTGGTATTTTTGGCCCTAGTGGACTAATCTGGTTTCACTTCTCCTGTGACTAAATGGACTGTTTGGTCTGTAACTACCAGGCTTGTCCCAGAGATCCCAGCGATGCAATGGAAACCTCCGCTCAGTGTTTGTTGCTCATGGCGACTGTGAGAGTCAAAAAAAAAAATTTCAGACTAACTTCAGTGGCAGTTTTACAGCACACACTACCACTCTCTTTGCTCCACCTCCAACTTTTTCTTCTCACTCGCAATTTTCATTTTTTGACTCTCCACTAAACCAGTTCCCTCTTGTTAGTGGTTCAGCCTGGTTTTTCCTCATAATCCCCGTGGCTCTTTTAGTCCTTTCACTTCTCTTATCCTCTCATCTTTCATTTCAGGACGCACGCAGGCAGCTCAAACTCACTCGGCAACACCAAGACCAGTCAGCCCGGACCTCAGAGCAGCACAGCAGTAAGGTACAGAATCAAAGAGGAAAAAGCCTGTACTCTGGTTACATAATTTGTATTTTGTCTTCTATATGGTATGTTTTCATAACTGCGTTCATTTCGATGTTTATCTCATGATGTTTTTCCATTGAATGTAGGAAAGCAGCATAGCAATAGTACTGCCACAGCAGCCCGGTGAGGAGCAGCAGCACACACCTGATCTCATCACTCCCACAGACGAAAAAGTAGAAGTTATCAAGGTGTGTTTATTTGTTTATGTTTGGGTGCATAGTTGTATGCATGCACAAGCCTGTTACTTAGCATAACCTTCCCGTTGGGTTGTGTTGTGCTGTCCAGGTTTACCTTGAGACCCGTCAACAGAAGGACGAGACCCACCAGGAAAGTCTCAAGATGCTGACGGACGAGGTGTCGCAGATACAGGAGGTCAGTGCACGACTTTGAGAGCAACAGCAAGCAGAGATGTGACATTCGAAAAAACAAGGACATGAAAATTAACTGGATAGAAATTATCTGTTTCTGTGTGTGTGTTCCCATTCAGCATTTTTAATGTTTTGATATGTGTGAATGCTTGTGCGTATTATTTATGTGCGTATATGTAGATGGGAATTTCCTTCGGGATGAATAAAGTATCTATCTATCTATCTATATGTATGTTTGTTTCTGTGATTTTGGAGAAGGACGCTATGCCCCCTCGGAGTAACTGCATGATATTTTTAATGCATGACATGTTTGTATGCACAGGTGAGGTACTGTCTGAAGACTCTGAGAGAGCAGATGGCAGCGAGGCAGAGCAGCAACAACAATAACAAGGTTCACACCCTCCTCTCTAACGTTAAAGATGGCATGATGAGCTTTTTCTGGTCCATATTTTAAAAGTACCAGGGGTAAAACGGCAGTACACTA
Source organism: Myripristis murdjan (assembly GCF_902150065.1). Classification (NCBI taxonomy): domain Eukaryota; kingdom Metazoa; phylum Chordata; class Actinopteri; order Holocentriformes; family Holocentridae; genus Myripristis; species Myripristis murdjan. The sequence goes on from NC_043990.1 coordinate 13,829,068, forward strand.
ACTCAAGCCATCTCTCTCTTTTCCAGTATCCAGCCAATGGCTACAAAGTCTCCATGCCGAGCACCCAGCCAAATATCACCAATGGCAACATTGTTCAGACTGACTCAGAGCCTCATGTAAGCTACCCGTCACAGATCAGCTTTTTCTAACGTCTGTGGTCAGGAACGTTTGTGATGTTGCTTCTACCCATCTGAGTTTTTCATGGGAAATGGCCGGATTGTGCATCTACAGCCGACAGTTTCAGCTGAAACTCGTTGCCACCGTGGCTTTGAATGCATTCAAATCTGTATTCAAATGATTGGCATAATATTCACAATGGAAAAAATGTCTGGCACTCGACTTCCTACTTTTCCACATGCCAGCCAAGTGTCTGTTGTTCCGTAAAATGGTGCCAGACCCTCAGATGATTTTGTGCAAGTGTTCGCTTACACTCTGGCTAACAATGCACTCACACACATACGGCCGCCCACACACACATACACCTACTCGCAGAACATGATATCCTATTTCGCCTGCATTATTTGAGAATCAGCACATCATAGCACCTCCTGTAACAGAACCCCAGACATCCATTATCTACCAAGGAAACAGTGCTGGAATAGGAATACTGTGTGTGTGTGTGTGTGTGTGTGGGTGTGTGTGTGTTATGCTCTCCATATGCAGTGACTTGTGTGTGTGGTGTATAGGTAATGAGGAGTCAAGTTGCACTACCCTCCATTCTAAGCGGTGTCAGATTATACAACAATTCAAAGTCCTCTTGACCAGCAGGTAAAAAAGTAATTATTGTGTACACCCAAAAGACAGCGGCGAGATAAAAGGTTAAATGCCTCCGTTACTTCAGGCTAGAGTAAAGAAGCCTTCAGTCACTGTTTGTCTCAGTTCTGCCTCAGCCTCAGGGTGGTTTGCCAGCTTAAACTTAATTGAGCATGTCACTTTCTGTCTGTACGCTGTCAGGCTGGAGATAATCAGGAGGAGACTCTGAGGCTCAGGGAGGCGACCAAGCGTCTGTACGCTCAGCTGAAGGAGCTGGAGAAGAGACACCAAGAAGAGAGAGACAGGCTGCAGGTCTGTCTTGTTATTGGTTACATGAAGATATTTCCTGTGTTCATTTGTGACTCACTCTTTTGCCGTCCTCCACTGCTGAGGTCTTTGCTCCACATTCATCTGTGTTAGGTCATGTAGGGACGCTGCCCACATGGGAATCATTTGTGCAAACGGCACGATGGCAAAGCTGTGCTTTATTATATAACAGACTCATCTCTTCCATTCTGGGCTAGTGCTGACAATTTAGATTGTTACAATTGGCTTGCATGCAAAGCCATTTCATTTGAACTCTGACTCCATCTCAGTTTTATTTTATTATATTATTATTTGACTCATTTCTGTTGCTTGTGATCAGCAAAGAAACCCAAATATCTAAAAACAAAAGCAGGAAAATGTTACAAATTGCACTTTCTAAAATATGAAGTGAACAAAAAGAACTGGTGAGACAATATGCTGTATCTCACAAATAATCCACTGAAGAGTATACATACCTCTATCTAGTGTAGCAGGAGACCCAAGAGCAATGCTTACTCTATGGCTCCCCACGCAGGCGGAGAGCAGTGAGTACCGCCGTCGCCTGGATGAGCAAACAGAGCTGCTGCAGAGGGCAGAGGAGCAGTCGGAGGAGCGAGGTCAGCAGGTGGAGGAGCTTCAGAGGCTGCTGACAGGCATGGAGCTTGAGAGCACGGCTCTTAAAGACAAGCTGGCTACAGGCGAGGAAGAGCTGCTGCAGCTTAGAGCAGGGGAGGAGCGAGGGCAGGAGAAGGAGCAGAGGTGAGAGGGGAGAGGAGGAGCCTCACCCAAAGTTCAATCACTGGCCCAAAATAAACGTAGAAAATTTTCAACTAAAGCTCAATTTATGTGAGTGTATCACCATTAGTTTTACTGGGATACCCTTAAATGTATCCCAACATGAGTCAATATATGGCTTTTCAGTCAGTAGTTTAATTTTTATCCCTGAAACAGTCGTGACATTTTGCCTTCCTGAAATTACACAGCATCTAAGATGGTTTTCCTGATGTATTGCCCTGTGTATGTGTGTGTGTGTGTGTGTGCGTGTGTGTGTGTGTGTGCTGGCAGATGTGAGAAGCTGGAGAAAGAGCTAGCCACCCTGAAGGAGAAGATTCATCACCTTGATGACATGTTAAAGAGTCAGCAGAGGAAGGTCCGCCACATGATTGAACAGGTATAAACACACACTGCACATGCACACAAGGAGGCTACACACACACACACAAACACAGACTCACACACACACAATGCAATGAATTTTCCAGCACACATTAACACACAGGAAGCCGGTAATGGAGAAATTAGATTTGGACGGGGGGGTGGACACATAAAGCGGAGTTGGTGTGAGGGAGTGAGGGAGCCAAGCGGAAATGTGCGGTGAAACTCAAAACTCACTTGTCATGAATAAATGATGCTCCTGCTGGGCGAGTTAATTGTTTTCCTTTTGAGTATCTCACAATGTGTGTGTGTGTGTGTGTGTGTGTGTGTGTGTGTGTGTGTGTGTGTTATGTCTGAATACAGCTGCAGAACTCGCGAACAGTCATCCAAGAGAGAGATCGAGTCATCATGGATCTGGAGGAGAGAGTGGCTTTCCTCGAGGCTGAGGTCAGAATTCACAGCTTTATATTACTGTGCTGAAATACGATTATCTGTGTGATTGTTTTTTTTTTCTGTACTGCGTGCACATCACAGCACCTCAGTAGGAAAACTCTATGTGTTTCCTAGTAGAATAATAACCGAGATGCTGTCCTTGAAGCAAAACCCTCACACGCCAACCTGCTTTCATGCTTTTTTGCACTCTGCAGAACAGAGAATTGCATGACCGTATGGAGCACTTCCTGGACGGGGAGAACGCTCTGCCGCTGACATCCACTGAGAACAAGCCTCAGGTCATTTACAGGTGACGACACACGTCCTGATTTCCATTTCTGCTCACGTCTCTATCCATATGACAGCAAGATGCGAATCTCATCTTAGCCTTAAGGATGTGCGTTTATCAGTCATACCCATGTAAACCGCAAAACATTGATTTTTCACTCTTTATCCCCCCCGCAGCAAACCACTCACACCATCAACACACAGCAACAAGTCCCTTCCTTTCATCAAAGTGATTGAGATCAAGTCCTGAACTGCATGAGGAAGACAAGTGAGAACACACCAGAGCCTGAACCTGTGCAAGCCTTTCTGTGATATAAGTAAATACTGTAAATAAGTATATATATATTTAATCACCTACCAGTATATAAGAGGTAGGTTTGTGTAGTGATTTAAGAAAAAAAAAAAGAAAAAAAAAAAGACTGGCTCAACAGACCTCATGGTGACAAAGCACAGTGGTCTCCTGTTAGTATTTTTTTACTATGAGGCATGGCCGCTTTTGAGGCTGCTTTGCATACCTTTACAGCCTTTGTCAGTGTCTCTCATGGGCAGAATTTAAATAAGGACAGAGCCGATTCAAACTGGGACCCGATGGCAGGCAGGATGCTAGTGTGGAAACAAGGAAGCAAGGAGTTTTACTGAACTGTGTACTTGTTATACTTAGATCCAAACTTACATTGTAAATACTTCTCATAGCTAGTCCTCATAAGGTAGGGCACAGGAGCAGGAGTTCAGTAAAGTTCCCTGTATTGCAAAGTTTCGTGTTTGTACTTTCTCATCGTGCAGGATCTGAAATTCATCGGGTCAATGTAAAGGCAGGTTTGGACATAGAAATTAAGACTGTTATCATGTCACACACACACACGCGCGCGCGCAGGCACACTCATTATGTTGAGTGTTTCAGCACTTCATACATCCCACAGCCAACTCAACCAGGATCCTAAGCATTGTGGTTTCTAAAGATCAGATTCCTCAGTGCATTACTCCTCATTGCCAATGGCACACAGTTGACTGGCAACACTACAGATAGGTTTTATGCATAGCCAAAGAATACATTACTGACATTTGGACAGGCTGAATTTTATTATGCAAGAGTTTAGAATAGTGATGCTATTTTGTCTGTTTGAATTTTGGCTCGCTTTATCTTAGTTTTACTGGAAAATAGATGTTAGAGGCCACATGTAGTGATAGTGGCAAGTTGACGCTGTAATAGTAAGTAGAAAAGATTCTTATTTTTGCTACCAAGTGCTGCCTAAACACTCAAGATTAGAGTATAAGATTATTTTTTATGCTAAAAGGTTGCAGTTAATGGCAACCTGTATTTAATTATATAAACCTCTGATGCATGCATACATTCTGTATTTCTATATCATTTATATGAACTCTGCTGTCTCTTTCTATGACAAGTTTTTTCTGTTATGATCCAATGCTGAACACTTTGAAACTGAGTCACTATTTACTGTGAAAATGATCCTCCACTGTAGAAACTGAAGTGCAGTTTGTGTTGTTTTACTTTGTCTAAATAAAATTTATTTAAATCAAAAGTGCCTTGTTTTTCTCTGTTGTTCAACTTATAAAGTATTAGAAACCTAAAAATCTTATAAATTGAGTGTTAATTATTCTTAGACTGTTTGCTGTTGTAACATTTTCTCTTTAACCATCTGCTGCCACCTAGTGGAATTATTAAACACACTGATCATGGGCTTTACAGTTTATCTCACATATGTGTTACCTCACAAAAATACAAATCACACAGTATAAATTAAATAGGTCATCATATTCCATATAAATAACATTTTGCAACTGTACAAACACGCAGTGAAGCAAAAGGTAAATTTGCATTAGCAACTCTGATTTGAATATGAAAATAAATTGAGACAAGGCCAACTCTTACCCACGTCGTTGGTTTTATAAAAATCAGCAGATGATAAATGAAAAACAGACTGGCCAGGTGGAGCTACAATCACATTTGTCTTCAGAACAAGCTCAATAGGTCCAAAATAAGAGCAGCAGGTGTGATGTAAACCATGTGCACATTAGAGCTGCATAACAATAACAGAAAAAAACTCTTGTGATTGCAATGTGAACTGCTCTAACACTGAACCTGACTTACTTTTACACATGTGTACATGAATAAACGATGGGGATTACATGCTGACGCTTACATGAGGTCCTGTCTGAACATAATTAAAGGTTCTTCTCCAATACCTGACCTAACCTCCTAAACAAAAAGGTGCAAGCTCTTAAAATTATTTTTCCCCAAACAGTTGATTGTGCAGACCCTGAACACCTGCACATACATGTGCACACACACACACACACACACACACACACACACACACACACACTATTTTCTGCCACTGTCATGGCCTCATTTGCAGAGTCCTCACTGCATTGACAGTTCCCACTGACTCCTGACAGTCAGTCCTTATGACAGTCTCTCACAGGGTGCTCTCCAGTGTGTTGTAATTGTCTTTGAAGCTCTTGAGCTCCAAGAAGTGTTTGGGCCTCTTGCTGCGCTGGCCAGTGGAGGGCAGGTAGGTGACCTGGATGGTGGAGGGGGTGCTGCGGACAGGAGAGCCTGTCAGGTCCTTGGCTGCAGACTGGTGATGCTGGTCCAGGCTTGTAGTGCTGGAGTAGGCCTTCACCCTGAGGGAACAGAAAGAGAGGGGCAGAGAGAAGGGAGAGCAATATGAGGCATTCTGAACACAAAATAGGAATAAAATGTTTTACTGGCAGCACTGGTAGTGCTGGGAATAGTAATGGAAAGGGTAGCAGCAGGAACAGCAGTGAGATAGGGAATCTGGCAAGAAAAAAAAAAATCTTATTTAAAACAATGGGCTGTCATGTCACAAGCTGAAAAAGGGGAGCATGCAGCGCTGATACCATGTAAATCTTGAAGAGAGTAAGTAGCTGCTGCTCCTGCAGGTGCAAGCCACATTTTGTTAATTTTAGAAATGGGCAGTAATTATTAAAAACAAGCTGGTCAGGTGAACTGTGATGTGTGAACTGCATTAGAATCAGGCACAAAATTCCCTACATCAGTTCTTTGTGAGTACCTGAGAAAATGGAGAAGTATATCCTTGAGCCCTACTGCCTGCTCTAGATTTGCCCTGCCTGACAGCACACACAGTGGCCACAAAACAACTCCAAGTCTGCACCAAACAACAAAAACACTTACACATCGGCTAGCTCATTGAGAGCATGCTGGTATTCCAGAAACTCAGCTTCCCCAAATACCTGAAACAAAGAGTGAGATCAAATTATCAACATGTTAACACAACCCATCACATAATAATCTTTTCAACTGTCACTGTCACACACACACACACACACACACCCCAGTCCCATGGCGAGCGCTGTCATAGCCCTCCAGCAGGCTGTCAATGAGAGCGCTGCGGCTGCTTTTGATCAGAGAGTGGGAGTTCCTCAGCTCCAGCAGCCAGTTCCTGAAGTTGCGTCCCGTGAACGCACTGGGACCCCGGCTTATCTCCTGCAGAGGAATTCCTGCGGACAAAACAGGCAAAGAAAAATAGTAAACATTAATTAACATGAAAGCGTATTGCTCCTCATGGGAAAAACAACGCACGAGCAAAGAATATGTAGAGAACACTAAGAGTGCTGTGAATAATACAACAAAAACAGAATAGGAATATGCAACAATAACTCGACAGAGATAATGTCTTCACTGGCAGACTGAGCAGATGTTTGCAGTTCAGAGTTTCAATTTCCATCACATGTGCAGTGTGTACAAAACTCTGTATTAGAACGAAAAAGAAAGTGGATCTCTGTTGGAGATGATAAAGACAGTAAGGAAAAGAGGTGACAATGAGGTGTCGGTGATTTCACTACTTGATTCTGTGCTGATGAAAAGAATAATGTGTACAATTGCAGAGCTATGGATTAAAGTCTCGAGATAAATCTTTCACCTGAGTCTCGGATGGCGTCCAGAGCCTTCATTCTGTACAGATAGTTGTAACAACCTTTGGATGGCAAACACATTTTTGTCAAGTCACACACAGAATGTAAGCAAATTTCCCCTTCAAATAGATTCAAATGATTGTAGAATGAGTTGAGACAGATACTCACTAATCTGCGTTCCATGTTTTAGCCTATCATCTTCTTCTGAGAGGAGACGAGGCTCGAAGCGGATCTCCTGGACTTTGGAAAGTCGGGAGTCGATCTCTTCCCTCAAACCCTGCAAGCCGGCAACGAACAACACAGACCTGTGACCTCAACCACCAGCTGCATGTTCAAGATTTCTGACCAAACGCAACAGAGACTGAGCAAGACTGATCCCAGCAAGACGCATGTTTGCTTAACAATTAATTATGCAATAATTCATACCTGCAAGACTTATCAACAAAACAACAGTGCAATATCACTGTGTATGTTTGGTGAATATAAGTATACTTTTTACACTGCTTAATTTCTTATTGTTCTGTATTGATTGTTGTTTTGTAGAATTAACGCACATATTTAGACATAATGCACATACCTTTTTTTGTTAGAAACTTCTATTTCTTATAATTTAGGTCTTCTCTTGATAATTTCCCAGTTTGATCCTCTCGGGGATCAATAAAGCATCTCTGATTCTAATAGATGTGTAATTACAGATGGGATAGAGAGTATCTCAGGGGAAAGAGTTGCGGATGACACATTACCTTGGGTGCATTGTGCCCGATAGGGGCATGGGGACCCCGGCGGGACCTCATGGCAAAACGCATGATCTGCCTCTTGACGAAGATGAACAGCAGCACAAACACCTGCAGACAAAACGTCAACCTCAGCTTCCCTCTGAGACAAGCTTTCTGATGTTACAGATAGCCTAATTGGTTCATATCGAACATAATTAAACTAATATACTCACCAAACTTCCATAGGCCATGACGAGAACAACATTAACGCCCGATAAAGGTGGTGACCCTGCCATTTTCGCCTGTTTGTGTTTTATTTTTATATAATCTCTATTCTATGGCTAACAGGTTAGCTACTTTCGATAGCTAGCTAGCAACAGCTGGCTAATTTAAAAGGAATAACCGCGGCACAAACCTGCTGACTATCTAACTAAGCGACTAGAAATCATTTATTAATTTGTTTCCTGGGGAAATTGTCAATAGTAAACCCTGCAGTGACCTGACTCCTCTTCGTTTTCAGTGTCATGTTGAAATGCGTAGTTTATGTTGCTATGTGCAGCAGCCACGGCGCGACCCAGCGACCCAGCTTTGCGACGCTCCACATTACCGTAATAACCCTAATAGCCATGGCTGTGTTCAAGTTTAAAGGGCACATAATAAGACTAATTAAAAGTAGTTATTAATGTTTTATCAGACTGCTTGATTTGTGTTAAAGAACAACTGCGGCGGGGGGCTGATAATGTGTTAAGATGTGTGTGTTTTTTTTCTTTTTCTGTGCGGAAAACTGTTTCGTCAATGGAGTTAACCTCATCTTTGGGATCAAGTAGAGCCCCTTCAAAGTTTAAATACATAAACATACATAAATACATACCTCTAAATACATGATTAACATCATTTTTGCTTCATATTTAATGACTTTTCCTAATTCAATGGGGAGAAGTGGGTAAACATAATACTGACATGATTTGTTTTCAGTGTCCTGTCCACATTTTGTACACATCAGTGTTTCTTTGGGATCAGTTTGTTTCAGCTGAGTACAACATATAATGCACACCAACATTTTGCACTAATTTGTTAAGTTATTTGGATGACAATCAGGAAGAACTAGGGCCCTAACCAAACATACCCACACCTGTTGTAGTGCCCTCATATGACATTTGGGAGGGCAAAATATGATTCCCACAAGAATTTTGAAGTATAAAAAGGATGAATGGGAGAGATTATGTTTTATTTAAAGTGATATTTATGTTGTCAATCAGACACACAAACTTGAGTGACAATTTCTATTATAATCATATTCTGGAGGTGACAGTTGACCCAAAATGATCTCAAAAATGTTAGTAAATTTGAAGGTAACACGAGAAGAATCCAGGGCTCCTTGCGCTTCAGTGCATACCAGGATCAATATGTGCCAACTGTCAGATGAATATCTATCTGTCAAAAATAATAATTAATGACTTCCATGCTCTGGAACTGGCTCCAAGATAGCACATGCATTGATTGATTGATTGATTGATGAAGTGGCATCCCTGTGTCATATGCCTATGCCTATGTTTGCCAAAAGTCTATTATTTGTGTCGTGCATCCGTGCCATTGAAAAAAAGAAAAGATGTCAGCCGTTCATATTACAGCTGTGAATGTGTGATCACATGTTGTGGGTCCAGTTTCCTGAAGCGCTCGGTCAACCACGTGACGCAGCTCTCCGTGGTGTCAGAGTGGAAAAGAAACAGGTAAATTCAGAGTCTCTCGCTTATTGTGTGAGAGCGAGTCGGTTCGTTTATATTTTCTCAACTTAGTTGTATCAACTTGTGGTTCAGGGACTTATAGATCCTGTCTTAAACCCGACAAGGAGGTCGACAACGATACCACTTGGTCAGTTGTATTGCAGAATCTCTAACACTGAACCGGGTTTCTGGTCAGTATCGCCTGTTATTTATTTTCATTTTAGGGGCCTTAAGGGCCTACCTTGAGCCTCGGTGTCTTATGTCTCGATTGCCCAACCATCTTATTTCATCGCGGTCACACTGGACGGGGGATGTTGCAGAGTGCTGGTGCAACTTGTGAAGCTAGCCCGTTTTGCTAGCCGTGCACTGGGAGACGACGTCGCTTCGTTTAGTTAGCATCGTTAGCACTCGGTGGCTAACCACGATTGGTAACCGAGTGGCAGGGGCGTTTTTTTGGTCCGTCTCGCCTAACATGAAGGCAGGAGTGTTAGCTGTGGTGAATGAAGCAGAGCGTTGGGTTAACTTTGAGGAGAGGTAACATTTGTTTAGCTATGCGGCTAACGTTACCCCCTACACACTCACAACGGTGTAGATAGCCAGTTATCGGTTAGCTAGCGGTAACGTCGGTTATTTTAGCCTCGTTGTCGCCATGAGGTGAGGCGATGAGAAGCGGAAGCCCACTGAGACTTCAAAGCTGGACGTTTTCCCCTCAAGTATTAGCTAGTTAGTTAGCATTTCGGCCATGTGGTTAGCTAGTGGTGTCGGAAATGCTCGACGGGGCCCTCGGTCGGACGCTAGCGCTGGTCCAAACGGGGCTTTACGTAACGTTTGCAAGATTAAAGAGCGTTAGCAAAGTTAGCAGTTTCGCTATCGAGCGAGTTGTCTGTACAGGAATACGTGTCGTGTTTTTGTAATTTTATTTTGACCCATGTTATCTGCCACAGCACTATCGACAAATGTGTCTCCCCCGGCTTTATCGCCACACATTGTCGTTTGACAACATTGTAAGGTGGTGAAGGCGATTTGATGTGCAAATCACTGTCGCGTGTTTTGAAGAATGGCTAACAAACTGAGTTAAGTTATTTTCTTGGAAATCGTGTGTGCATCATCCAGACAAACCGTGTCAATACACACTGACGCTACACACTACCCGGGTGAGACCCCGCGTTTAGCTTTTGGCTTCAGACAGCGTGTTGAAAAAGCTTTGTAAAACAATGCTAGCCAGTGTTTTTTAGCCTTTGGATGCGACGCTGCCGAGGTCTTCCTGGACAACACTGTTACTGTGTTTTTCTCTTTTTCTCTGCCGGGCCATAAACTAGATGGGTGTATGAGGAACTAGCATATCTTTTGTGCTATATTTATTAGCTTGGCATAAAGTAGGTCATAGTTATCTGTAACTGATATCCACCCTTCTCTCCTCAGGTGTTATTCCTTTGTAAATACTGTTATTTGTATATACTGTAAATGATGACGTCCATGGGCGGAAACCGAGCCCGGGGCAGCTGGGAGCAGACACAGGGCCAGACACAGAGCCAGACACAGCACAAGCAGAGGCCTCAGGTACCCCCACTGTTACCTCCCGTCACACACACATTCACATCCCAACACTCACAGTGGTTCACAGGGGAAGAATTCCAGTGAATCAGTTTTTTTTTGTTTGTTTGTTTGTTTGTTTTTTTCTAGTGTATCACAAAGTTTTATACATAGTACACACCAACAGTTGGTTATTATTTATTGTATGACAGGTTTTGCTTCACATTATTTATATGCAAAGCAGCTCTGTTGTATTACTACTCTGTAAGATCCTGTGGATTCAGTTGCCAATTATAAACAAGCTTTGCCAGCTTTATTATGAAATGTTTTCCTGAGTTTGATGTAAGCAAAGGTCTAACATTTGGTTAAAATGTAGTTGAAGTCCTGATGGGTCGATTCTTTATTTAGTTGATATTGTGTTCATAGCATCAGTTGCAGCTAGAGATCTGTGGGGCTGAATGTGAGTTTGTCATTTCTGCTGACACAAGAAAACATGACTGGTGCTTCTTTTCTGTTGACTCAAATGTTGGATGTTCTGCCTTTCTCTCTAAACAGGCTACCGCAGAGCAGATCCGACTTGCACAGATGATTTCGGACCACAATGATGCTGACTTTGAAGAGAAGGTCAAACAGGTGAGAAGATGCACAGCATCCCATTGTGCCATATTCACCCACACACAGTCTCTCTCCATAATCTCTCTGGCTTGTGCGAAAATGATACATGTTCTTTTAGGTATGGAGCAAGTGTTATGAAATGTGTTGTGAGTCTTTGTATGAACATATTGCCATCATTTTTGGATGGAGTTAACCATTTCCAGCTTCCTGAAAAGTGCTCAGTCACACACAGAATTGGTGGCACTACCTTCCTGGCTTTATATTAAGTGCACTAGTCTATCAAACACTCAATTATCTATCCAGACTCAAACAAATGAGGGCCTCTTTTTCTTGCAAGATCAGATTTATACTTTCTGGTTTAAAATTTTTAGCGCAAAGGAGAATTTTAGTAGTGTAGACATGCAGGATCTGAGTTTCAATAAAGTTTTGGTATGTTCAAGGTACTCAGGCCCAGTCCACCTGCTAAATGTTTGACCAAAAAAAACTGTTTACATGTACTGTAGTAATTGGGTTATTTGTCACGTGTGGTAAGTTATCATGTAAACAAGAAAGCTGGTTTCCATAGTGTGGATCAAGAGAGCTGTGGTTAACCCAGGTAGATTTCTGCTGGGGAGACCTTTATTCGGCTGAGTATATACTTACTTACATTTTTGAGCAGCTTTTTAGGGGTGTACATGTGCAGTAAGAAGAAGCTGACTCAATAAAAACACACTGTAAAATGCTCAGTAGTGTTTTAAACTTCCTGTTTTACATGGTTAATTGATGATTTTTAAGGGATTTCAGTTTATTGACTATTCAGGACCCACAGGTGGCCATTTGAATAGATTCCCCTCTAGGAGGTACAATTTGTAGGTCCCCACAAATTGTAGTATTAAACTTGTTTGGTGTTATATGGTCATATTCATATAAGTGTTTTAAATGTGTTTGAAAACGTGTTTTCAAATGGTTTTGTTTTGTTTTGTTTTGTTTTTTTTTTTCCAACTTTGGGGAGGGCATGTATGCCAGGGTTTTTGAATAATCAGAGTAAGGCAACACATTTAAATCCATTGCCTGATTTCTTTCCACAACCTGCTTACTCACAATAATCTGGTTTCTTATGTGCATGTAAATGTAATGATGGACTTTTTTGCTGATTATTATAGCCAGTCACTTCATTAGATATAATAAAGGTTTTATTAGGGCCAGAAGGATGACGTAGTGCTGAAGTGTCCCTGATCAAGATGCTGAATCTT